>NW_027077853.1:0-119000 GCF_963930625.1 Muntiacus reevesi
GAATCACGTGGGAATCATTTGGGAATCACGTGTCAATCACGTTGGAATCACGTGGAAATCACGTGGGAATCACGTGTCAATCACGTGGGAATCACATGGGAATCACGTGTCAATCACCTGGGAATCACGTGGGAATCACGTGGGAATCCCGTGGGAACTACGTATCATTCACGTGGGAATCACGTGTCAATCACGTGGAAATCACGTGGGAATCAGGTGTCAATCACGTGGAAATCATGTGAGAATCACGTGGAAATCACGTGGGAATCACGTGGGAATCACTTGGTAATCACGTGTCAATCACGTGGAATCACGTGGAAATTACGTGTCAATCACGTGAGAATCAAGTGGGAATCACGTGTCAATCACGTGGGAATCACACGGGAATCACTTGGGAATCACCTGTCAATCACGTGGTAATCACGTGGGAATCACCTGGGAATCACGTGGGACTCACGTGTCAGTCACGTGGGAATCACGTGTCAATCACGTTGGAATCATATGTCAATCACGAGGGAATCACGTGTCAATCACGTGGGTATCACGTGGGAATCACGTGGGAATAACGTGGGAATCACGTGTCAATAATGTGGGAATCACGAGGGAGTCACGTTGGAATCACAAGCGAATCACGTGTCAATAACATGAGACTCACGAGGGAATCACCTGTCAATCACGTGGGAATCACGGGGGAGTAACGTGGGAACCACGTGTCAATCACGTGGAAATCACGAGGGAATCACGTGTCAATCATGTGGGAATCACGTGGGAATCACGTGACAATCACGTTGGAATCACGTAGGAATCACGTGTCAATCACGTGGGAATCTCGGGGGAATCGCATGGGAATCACGTGTCAATCACTTGGATATCACGTGGGAATCACGTGGGAATCACGTGTCAATCACGTGGGAATCACGTGTCAATCACGTGGGTATCACGTGGGAATCACGTGGGAATCACGTATCAATCACGTGGGAATCACATGGGAATCACTTGGGAATCACGTGTCAATCCGTTGGAATCACGTGGGAATCACGTGGGAATCACGTGTCAATCCCATGGGCATCACGTGCGCATCACGTGGGGATCACGAGGGAATCACGTTGGAATCACGTGGGAGTCACGTGTCAGTCACGTGGGTATCACGTGGGAATCACGTGGGAATCACGTGGTAATCACGTGTCATTCATGTGGAAATCAAGAGGGAATCACGTGTCAATCACTTGGGAATCACGAGGGAATCACGTGTCAATCACGTGGGAATCACTTGGGAATCACGTGTCAATCACGTGGGAATCACGTATCAATCACGTGGGCATCACGTGCGCATCACGTGTGGATCACGAGGGAATCACGTGGGAATCACGTGGGAATCACCTGTCAATCACGTGGGTATCATGTGGGAATCACGTGTCAATCACGTGGGAATCACATTGGAATCATGTGGGTATCACGTGTCAATCACGTGGGAATCACGTGGGAATCACGTAAGAATCACTTGTTCATCACGTGGGAATAACGTGGGAATCACGTATCAATCACGTGGGAATCACGTGGGAATCACGTGTCAATCACGTGGGAATCGCATGGGAATCACGTGGTTATCACGTGCCAATTATGTGAGAATCACATGGGAATCACTTGGGAATTATGTGTCAATCATGTGGGAATCACATGGGAATCACTTGGGAATCACGTGTCAATCACGTGGGAATCACATGGGAATCACTTGGGAATCACGTGTCAATCACGTGGGAATCACGTAGGAATCACGTGGGACTCACGTGGGAATCACGTGGGAATCACGAGGGAATCACATGTGAATAACGTGGGAATCACGTGCGAATCACGGGTCAATCACGTGGGTATCACGAGGGAATCACGTGGGAATCACATGGGAATCACGTGGGAATCATGCGTCAATCACATGGGAATCACGTAGGAATCACGTGTAAATCACGTGGGAATCTCGTGGGAATCGCATCGGAATCACTTGTCAATCACTTGGATATAACGTGGGAATCACGTGTCAATAACGTGGGAATCACGAGGGAGTCACGTGGGAACCACGAGCGAATCACGTGTCAATCACGTGGGAATCACGTGTCAATCACGTCGGAATCACGTGGGAATCACGTGGGAATCACGTGACAATCACGTGGGTATCACGTGGGAGTCACGTGTCAACCAGGTGGGAATCACGAGGGAATCACCTGTCAATAACGTGGGAATCACGTGGGAATCACGTGGGAATCACGTGGAGTCACGTGTCAATCATGTGGGAATCCCGTGAGAATCACATGCGAGTCACGTCTCATTCATGTGTGAATCACGTGGGAATGACTTGGGAATCACGTGTCAATCACGTGGGAATCATTTGGGAATCACATGAGAATCACGTGGGAATCACCTGGTAATCACGTGTCAATCACGTGGAAATCACGTGGGAATCACGTGTCAATCACATGAGACTCACGAGGGAATCACGTGTCAATCACGTGGGAATCACAGGGGAATAACGTGGTAACCATGTGTCTATCACGTGGAAATCACGAGGGAATCACGTGTCAATCATGTGGGAATCATGTGGGAATCACGTGTCAATTACGTGGGAGTCACATGGGAATCACTTGGGAATGACGTGTCAATCATGTGGGAATCACATGGGAATCACTTGGGAATCACGTGTCAATCACCTGGGAATCAAATGGGAATCACTTGGGAATCACGTGTCAATCACGTGGGAATCACGTAGGAATCACGTGGGACTCACGTGGGAATCACGTGTCGATCACGTGAGAATCACGTGTCAATCACGTGGGAATCACGTGGGAATCACGTGTCAATCACGTGGAATCGCGTGGGAATCACGAGGGAATCACATGTGAATAACGTGGGAATCTCATGGGAATCACGTTGTAATCACGTGTCATTCATGTGGAAATCACGAGGGAATCACGTGTCAATCACTTGGGAATCACGAGGGAATCACGTGGGAATCACGTGTCAATCACGAGGGAATCACGTGTCAATCACGTGGGTATCACGTGGGTATCACGTGAGAATCACGTGGGAATCACGTGTCAATCACGTAGGAATCACATGGGAATCACTTGGGAATCACGTGTCAATCACGTGGGAATCACGTGTCGATCACGTGTGTATCACGTGGGAATCACGTGGGAATCACGTGTCAATCACGTGGGAATCACATGGGAATCACTTGGGAATCACGTGTCCATCACGTGGGAATCATGTGGGAATCACGTGTCAATCACGTGTCAATCACGTGGGCATCACGTGCGCATCACGTGGGGATCACGAGGGAGTCACGTTGGAATCACGTGGGAGTCACGTGTCAATCACGTGGGTATCATGTGGGAATCACGTGGGAATCACGTGGGAATCACGTGTCATTCATGTGGAAATCACGAGGGAATCACGTGTCAATCACTTGGGAATCACGAGGGAGTAACGTGCGAACCACGTGTCAATTACGTGGGACTCACGTGGGTATCACGTGGGAATCACGTGAGAATCACGTGGGAATCATGTGTCAATCACGTGTCAATCACGTGGGAATCACGTGGGAATCACGTGTCAATCACGTGGGAATCACCGGGGAATCACGTGTCAATCACGTGGGAATCATGTGGGAATCACGTGGGAATCATTTGGGAATCACGTGTCAATCACGTTGGAATCACGTGGAAATCACGTGGGAATCACGTGTCAATCACGTGGGAATCACATGGGAATCACGTGTCAATCACGTGGGAATCACGTGGGAATCACGTGGGAATCCCGTGGGAACTACGTATCATTCACGTGGGAATCACGTGTCAATCACGTGGGAATCACGTGGGAATCACGTGTCAATCACGTGGGAATCACCGGGGAATCACGTGTCAATCACGTGGGAATCATGTGGGAATCACGTGGGAATCATTTGGGAATCACGTGTCAATCACGTTGGATTCACGTGGAAATCACGTGGGAATCACGTGTCAATCACGTGGGAATCACATGGGAATCACGTGTCAATCACGTGGGAATCACGTGGGAATCACGTGGGAATCCCGTGGGAACTACGTATCATTCACGTGGGAATCACGTGTCAATCACGTGGGAATCACGTGGTAATCACGTGTCAATCACGTGGGAATCACGTGGGAGTCACGTGTCAATCATGTGGGAATCACGTGGGAATCACGTGGGAATAACGTGGGAATCACGTGTCAATAATGTGGGAATCACGAGGGAGTCACGTTGGAATCACGAGCGAATCACGTGTCAATCACATGAGACTCACGAGGGAATCACCTGTCAATCACGTGCGAATCACATGGGAATCACGTGGGAATCATGCGTCAATCACGTGGGAATCACGTAGGAATCACGTGTCAATCACGGGGGAATATCGGGGGAATCGCATGGGAATCACGTGTCAATCACTTGGATATCACGTGGGAAACACGTGGGAGTCACGTGTCAATCACGTGGGAATCACGTCTCAATCACGTGGGTATCACGTGGGAATCACGTGGGTATCACGCGTCAATCAAGTTGAAATCACATGGGAATCACTTGGGAATCACGTGTCAATCACGTGGGAATCACGTGTCAGTCACGTGAGTATCACGTGGGAATCACGTGGGAATCACGTGTCAATCACGTGGGAATCACATGGGAATCACTTGGGAAACACGTGTCAATCACGTGTCAATCATGTGGGCATCACGTGCGCATCACGTGGGGATAACGAGGGAGTCACGTTGGAATCACGTGGGAGTCACGTGTCAATCACGTGGGTATCACGTGGGAATCACGTGGGAATCACGTGGGAATCACGTGGTAATCACGTGTCATTCATGTGGAAATCACGAGGGAATCACGTGTCAATCACTTGGGAATCACGAGGGAATCACGTGTCAATCACGTGGGAATCACGTGTCAATCACGTGGGACTCACGTGGGTATCACGTGGGAATCACGTGAGATTCACGTGGGAATCACGTTTCAATCACGTGTCAATCACGTGGGAATCACGTGGGAATCACGTGTCAATCACGTGGGAATCACCGGGGAATCACGTGTCAATCACGTGGGAATCATGTGGGAATCACGTGTCAATCACGAGTGAATACGTGGGAATCACGTGGGAATCATTTGGGAATCACGTGTCAATCACGTTGGAATCACGTGGAAATCACGTGGGAATCACGTGTCAATCACGTGGGAATCACATGGGAATCACGTGTCAATCACGTGGGAATCACGTGGGAATCACGTGGGAATCCCGTGAGAACTACGTATCATTCACGTGGGAATCACGTGTCAATCACGTGGGAATCATGTGGGAGTCACGTGGGAATCATGTGGGAATCACGTGTCAATCACGTGGGAATCACGTGGGAATCATGCGTCAATCACGTGGGAATCACGTGGGAATCACGTGTCAATCACGTGGGAATCACGTGGGAGTCACGTGGGAATCACGTGGGAATCACATGTTAATCACGTGATAATCACTTGGAAATCACGTGTCCATCACGTTGGAATCATGTGGAAGTCACGTGTCAATCACGAGTGAATCACGTGGGAATCACTTGGGAATAACGTGTCAATCACGTGGGAATAACGTGGGAATCACGTGTCAATCTCGTGGGAAACACGTGGGAATCACGTGGGAATCACGTGGGAATTACGTGTCAATCACGTGGGAATCACGAGGGAATCACTTGGGAATCACGTGTCAATCACGTGTGAATCACGTGGGAATCACGTGTCAATCACGTCGGTATCACGTGGGAATCACGTGGTTTCACGTGGTAATCACGTGTCAATCACGTGGGAATCACGTGGGTATCATGTGGGAATCACGTGTCAATCACGATGGAATCACATTGGAATCATGTGGGTATCACGTGTCAATCACGTGGGAATCACGTGGGAATCACGTGGGAATCACTTGTCCATCATGTGAGAATAACGTGGGAATCACGTATCAATCATGTGGGAATCACGTGGAAATCACGTGTCAATCACGAGGGAATCACATGGGAATCACATGGGAATCACCTGTAATTCACGTGGGAATCACGTGGCAATCAGGTGGCAATCACGTGGGAATCACATAGGAATCATGTGTCAATCACGTGGGAATCACGTGGGAATCGCCTGGGAATCACGTGTCAATCACGTGGATATCACGTGGGAATCACGTGGGAATCACGTTGGAATCACGTGGGAATCACATGGGAATCACCTGTCAATCACGTGGGAATCTCGTGCGCATCACGTGGGGATCACGTGGGAAACACTTTGAAATCACGTGCTAATCACGTGTCAATCACGTGGGTATCACGTGGGAATCACTTTGGAATCACGTGTCAATCACGTGAGAATCAAGTGGGAATCACGTGTCAATCACGTGTGAATCACGTGGGAATCACGTGGGAATCACATTAGAATCACGTGTCAATCACGTGGAATCACGTGGGAATCACGTGTCAATCACCTGAGAATCAAGTGGGAATCACGTGTCAATCACGTGGGAATCACACGGGAATCACGTGTCAATCACGTGGGAATCACACGGGAATCACTTGGGAATCACATGTCAATCACGTGGGAATCACGTGGGAGTAACGTGTCAATCACGTGGGAATCACCGTGGAATCACGTGTCAATCACGTGGGAATCATGTGGGAATCACGTGTCAATCACGAGTGAATCACGTGGGAATCACGTGGGAATCATTTGGGAATCACGTGTCAATCACGTTGGAATCACGTGGAAATCACGTGGGAATCACGTGTCAATCACGTGGGAATCACATGGGAATCACGTGTCAATCACCTGGGAATCACGTGGGAATCACGTGGGAATCCCGTGGGAACTACGTATCATTCACGTGGGAATCACGTGTCAATCACGTGGAAATCACGTGGGAATCAGGTGTCAATCACGTGGAAATCATGTGAGAATCACGTGGAAATCACGTGGGAATCACGTGGGAATCACTTGGTAATCACGTGTCAATCACGTGGAATCACGTGGAAATCACGTGTCAATCACGTGAGAATCAAGTGGGAATCACGTGTCAATCACGTGGGAATCACACGGGAATCACTTGGGAATCACCTGTCAATCACGTGGTAATCACGTGGGAATCACCTGGGAATCACGTGGGACTCACGTGTCAGTCACGTGGGAATCACGTGTCAATCACGTTGGAATCATATGTCAATCACGAGGGAATCACGTGTCAATCACGTGGGTATCACGTGGGAATCACGTGGGAATAACGTGGGAATCACGTGTCAATAATGTGGGAATCACGAGGGAGTCACGTTGGAATCACAAGCGAATCACGTGTCAATAACATGAGACTCACGAGGGAATCACCTGTCAATCACGTGGGAATCACGGGGGAGTAACGTGGGAACCACGTGTCAATCACGTGGAAATCACGAGGGAATCACGTGTCAATCATGTGGGAATCACGTGGGAATCACGTGACAATCACGTGGGAATCACGTAGGAATCACGTGTCAATCACGTGGGAATCTCGGGGGAATCGCATGGGAATCACGTGTCAATCACTTGGATATCACGTGGGAATCACGTGGGAATCACGTGTCAATCACGTGGGAATCACGTGTCAATCACGTGGGTATCACGTGGGAATCACGTGGGAATCACGTATCAATCACGTGGGAATCACATGGGAATCACTTGGGAATCCCGTGTCAATCCGTTGGAATCACGTGCGAATCACGTGGGAATCACGTGTCAATCCCATGGGCATCACGTGCGCATCACGTGGGGATCACGAGGGAATCACGTTGGAATCACGTGGGAGTCACGTGTCAGTCACGTGGGTATCACGTGGGAATCACGTGGGAATCACGTGGGAATCACGTGGTAATCACGTGTCATTCATGTGGAAATCAAGAGGGAATCACGTGTCAATCACTTGGGAATCACGAGGGAATCACGTGTCAATCACGTGGGAATCACTTGGGAATCACGTGTCAATCACGTGAGAATCAAGTGGGAATCACGTGTCAATCACGTGTGAATCACGTGGGAATCACGTGGGAATCACATTAGAATCACGTGTCAATCACGTGGAATCACGTGGGAATCACGTGTCAATCACCTGAGAATCAAGTGGGAATCACGTGTCAATCACGTGGGAATCACACGGGAATCACGTGTCAATCACGTGGGAATCACACGGGAATCACTTGGGAATCACATGTCAATCACGTGGGAATCACGTGGGAGTAACGTGTCAATCACGTGGGAATCACCGTGGAATCACGTGTCAATCACGTGGGAATCATGTGGGAATCACGTGTCAATCACGTGGGAATCACCGTGGAATCACGTGTCAATCACGTGGGAATCATGTGGGAATCACGTGCCAATTATGTGAGAATCACATGGGAATCACTTGGGAATGATGTGTCAATCATGTGGGAATCACATGGGAATCACTTGGGAATCACGTGTCAATCACGTGGGAATCACATGGGAATCACTTGGGAATCACGTGTCAATCACGTGGGAATCACGTAGGAATCACGTGGGACTCACGTGGGAATCACGTGGGAATCACGAGGGAATCACATGTGAATAACGTGGGAATCACGTGCGAATCACGGGTCAATCACGTGGGTATCACGAGGGAATCACGTGGGAATCACATGGGAATCACGTGGGAATCATGCGTCAATCACATGGGAATCACGTAGGAATCACGTGTAAATCACGTGGGAATCTCGTGGGAATCGCATCGGAATCACTTGTCAATCACTTGGATATAACGTGGGAATCACGTGTCAATAACGTGGGAATCACGAGGGAGTCACGTGGGAACCACGAGCGAATCACGTGTCAATCACGTGGGAATCACGTGTCAATCACGTCGGAATCACGTGGGAATCACGTGGGAATCACGTGACAATCACGTGGGTATCACGTGGGAGTCACGTGTCAACCAGGTGGGAATCACGAGGGAATCACCTGTCAATCACGTGGGAATCACGTGGGAATCACGTGGGAATCACGTGGAGTCACGTGTCAATCATGTGGGAATCCCGTGAGAATCACATGCGAGTCACGTCTCATTCATGTGTGAATCACGTGGGAATGACTTGGGAATCACGTGTCAATCACGTGGGAATCATTTGGGAATCACATGAGAATCACGTGGGAATCACCTGGTAATCACGTGTCAATCACGTGGAAATCACGTGGGAATCACGTGTCAATCACATGAGACTCACGAGGGAATCACGTGTCAATCACGTGGGAATCACAGGGGAATAACGTGGTAACCATGTGTCTATCACGTGGAAATCACGAGGGAATCACGTGTCAATCATGTGGGAATCATGTGGGAATCACGTGTCAATCACGTGGGAATAACGTGAGAATACCTTGGGAATCACGTGGGAATCACATGTCAATCACGTGGGAATCACGTAGGAGTCACGTGGGACTCACGTGGGAATCACGTGACAATCACGTGAGAATCACGTGTCAATCACATGGGAATCTCGTGGGAATCACGAGGGAATCACATGTCAATAACGTGGGAATCACGTGCGAATTACGGGTCAATCACGTGGGAATCACGAGGGAATCACGTGGGAATCACATGAAAATCACGTTGGAATCATGCGTCAATCACGTGGCAATCACGTAGGAATCACGTGTCAATCACGTGGGAATCTCGGGGGAATCGCATGGGAATCACGTGTCAATCACTTGGATATCACGTGGAAATCACGTGTGAATCACATGTCAATCACGTGGGAATCACGTGGGAATCACGTGTCAATCACGTGGTTATCACGTGGGAATCACGTGGCAATCACTTGTCAATCACGTGGGAATCACATGGGAGTCACTTGGGAATCATGTGTCAATCACGTTGGATTCACGTGGGAATCACGTGGGAATCACGTGTCAATCACGTGGGCATCAAGTGCGCATCACGTGGGGATCACGAGGGACTCACGTTGGAGTTAAGTGGGAATCACGTGTCAATCACGTGGGAATCACGTGAGAATCACGTGGGAATCACGTGGGAATCACGTGTCAATCATGTGGGTATCACGTGGGAATCACATGGGAATCACGTGGTAATCACGTGTCATTCTTGTGGAAATCACGAGGGAATCATGTGTCAATCACTTGGGAATCACGAGGGAATCACATGTCAATCACGTGATTGACAGGTGATTCCCTCGTGAGTCTCATGTTATTGACACGTGATTCGCTCGTGATTCCAACGTGACCCCCTCGTTATTCCCACGTTATTGACACGTGATTCCCACGTTATTCCCACGTGATTCCCATGGGATACCCACGTGATTGACACGTGATTCCCACGTGATTGACATGTGATTCCAACGTGATTGACACGTGATTCCCACGTGACTGACACGTGAGTCCCACGTGATTCCCAGGTGATTCCCACGTGATTACCACGTGATTGACAGGTGATTCCCAAGTGATTCCCGTGTGATTCCCACGTGATTGACACGTGATTCCCACTTGATTCTCACGTGATTGACACGTGATTCCCACGTGATTCCACGTGATTGACACGTGATTCCCAAGTGATTCCCACGTGATTCCCACGTGATTCCCACGTGATTCTCACATGATTTCCACGTGATTGACACCTGATTCCCACGTGATTTCCACGTGATTGACACGTGATTCCCACGTGAATGATACGTAGTTCCCACGGGATTCCCACGTGATTCCCACGTGATTCCCACGTGATTGACACGTGATTCCCATGTGATTCCCACGTGATTGACACGTGATTCCCACGTGATTTCCACGTGATTCCAACGTGATTGACACGTGATTCCCAAATGATTCCCACGTGATTCCCACGTGATTCACTCGTGATTGACACGTGATTCCCACATGATTCCCACGTGATTGACACGTGATTCCCCGGTGATTCCCACGTGATTGACACGTGATTCCCACGTGATTCCCACGTGATTCCCACGTGATTCTCACATGATTGACACGTTACTCCCACGTGATTCCCACGTGATTGACATGTGATTCCCAAGTGATTCCCGTGTGATTCCCACGTGATTGACACGTGATTCCCACGTGATTCCCACGTGATTGACACGTAATTCCCACTTGATTCTCACGTGATTGACACGTGATTCCCACGTGATTCCACGTGATTGACACGTGATTCTCATGTGATTCCCACGTGATTCCCACTTGATTCCCACGTGATTCTCACGTGATTCCCACGTGATTGACACGTGATTCCAAAGTGATTCCCACGTGATACCCACGTGATTGACACGTGATTAGCACGTGATTTCAACGTGTTTCCCACGTGATCCCCACGTGATGCGCACGTGATTCTCACGTGATTGACACGTGATTCCCACGTGATTCCCACGTGATTGACACGTGATTCCCACGTGATTCCCACGTGATATCCACGTGATTGACACGTGATTCCCAGGCGATTCCCACGTGATTCCCACGTGATTGACACATGATTCCTATGTGATTCCCACGTGATTGCCACGTGATTCCCACGTGATTCCCACGTGAATTACAGGTGATTCCCATGTGATTCCCATGTGATTCCCACGTGATTGACACGTGATTTCCACGTGATTCCCACGTGATTGATACGTGATTCCCACGTTATTCTCACATGATGGACAAGTGATTCCCACGTGATTCCCATGTGATTCCCACGTGATTCCCTCGTGATACACACGTGATTGACCCGTGAATCGCACGTGATTCCCACGTTATTCACATGTGATTCCCTCGTGATTCCCACGCGATTCCCACGTGATTGACACGTGATTCCCACGTGATTGACACGTGATTCCCACGTGATTCCCACGTGATTCCCACGTGATTGACACGTGATTCCCACGTGATACCCACGTGATTGACACGTGAGTCCCACGTGAGTCCCACGTGATTCCTACGTGATTCCCACGTGATTGACACGTGATTCCCAAGTGATTCCCATGTGATTCCCACGTGATTGACACGTGATTCCCAAGTGATTCCCATGTGATTCCCACATGATTGACACATCATTCCCAAGTGATTCCCATGTGATTCCCACGTAATTGACACGTGATTATAACGTGATTCCCATGCGATTCCCACGTGATTGACACGTGATTCCCACGTGATTCCCACGTGATTGATACGTGATTCCCACGTTATTCCCACGTGATGAACAAGTGACTCTTACGTGATTCCCACGTGATTCCCACGTGATTGACACGTGATACCCACATGATTCCAATGTGATTCCCACGTGATTGACACGTGATTCCCACATGATTCCCACGTGATACCCACGTGATTGACACGTGATTACCACGTGAAACCACGTGATTCCCACGTGATACCCTCGTGATTGACACGTGATTCCCACGTGATTCCCACGTGATTCCCACGTGATTGACACGTGATTACCACGTGAAACCACGTGATTCCCACGTGATACCCACGTGATTGACACGTGATTCCCACGTGATTCACACGTGATTGACACGTGATTCCCACGTGATTCCCTCGTGATTCCCACGTGATTGACACGTAATTCCCACGTGATTCCCACGTGATTCCCACGTGTTTTCCACGAGATTGACACGTGATTCCCACGTGATTCCCACGTGATTGACACGTTATTCCCAAGTGATTCCCACGTGATTCACTCGTGATTGACACGTGACTTCCACATGATTCCCACGTGATGGACACGTGATTCCCAAGTGATTATCACGTGATTAACATGTGATTCCCACGTGATTCCCAAGTGACTCCCACGTGATTCCCACGTGATTGACACGTGATTCCCACGTGATTCCCACGTGATTGACGCATGATTCCCACGTGATTCCCACGTGATTCCCACATGATTGACACGTGACTCCCACGTGATTCCCACGTGATTGACACGTGATTCCCACGTGATTCCCACGTGATTTCCACGTGATTGACACGTGATTCCCACGTGATGCCCACGTGATTGACACGTGATTCTCACGTGAATGATACGTAGTTCCCACGGGATTCCCACGTGATTCCCACGTGATTCCCACGTGATTGACACGTGATTCCCACGTGATTCCCACGTGATTGACACGTGATTCCCACGTGATTTCCACGTGATTCCAACGTGATTGACACGTGATTCCCAAATGATTCCCACGTGATTTCCACGTGATTCACTCGTGATTGACACGTGATTCCCACATGATTCCCACGTGATTGACACGTGATTCCCCGGAGATTCCCACGTGATTGACACGTGATTCCCACGTGATTGACAAGTGATTGACACGTGATTCCCACGTGAATCTCACGTGATTCCCACGTGATTTCCACATGAATGACACGTGATTCCCATGTGATTCCCACGTGATACCCACGTGATTGACACGTGACTCCCAGGTGATTCCAACGTGATTCCCTCGTGATCCCCACGTGATGCGCACGTGATGCCCACGTGATTGATACGTGATTCCCACGTGATTGACACGTGATTCCCACGTGATTCCCACGTGATTGAAACGTTATTCCCAAGTGATTCACACGTGATTCACTCGTGATTGACACGTGACTTCCACATGATTCCAACGTGATGGACACGTGATTTCCAAGTGATTATCACGTGATTAACATGTGATTCCCACGTGATTCCCACGTGACTCCCACGTGATTCCCACGTGATTGACACGTGATTCCCACGTGATTCCCACGTGATTGACGCATGATTCCCACGGGATTCCCACGTGATTGACACGTGATTCCCACGTGATTACCACGTGACTCCCACATGATTCCCACGTGATTGTCACGTGATTCCCACGTGATTCCCACATTATTGACACGTGACTCCCACGTGATTCCCACGTGATTGACACGTGATTCCCACGTGATTCCCACGTGATTGACACGTGATTCTCACGTGAATGATACGTAGTTCCCACGGGATTCCCACGTGATTCCCACGTCATTCCCACGTGATTGACACGTGATTCCCACGTGATTCCCACGTGATTGACACGTGATTCCCACGTGATTTCCACGTGATTCCAACGTGATTGACACGTGATTCCCAAATGATTCCCACGTGATTCCCACGTGATTCACTCTTGATTGACACGTGATTCCCACATGATTCCCACGTGATTGACACGTGATTCCCCGGTGATTCCCACATGATTGACACGTGATTCCCACGTGATTCCCACGTGATTGACACGTGATTGACACGTGATTCCCACGTGAATCTCACGTGATTCCCACGTGATACCCACGTGAGTCCCACGTGATTGACACGTGATTCCCACGTGATTGACACGTGATTCCCTCGTGATTCCCAAGTGATTGACACGTGATTCCCTCGTGATTTCCACATGAATGACACGTGATTCCCACGTGATTCCCACGTGATTCCCACGTGATTCCCACATGATTGACACGCTACTCCCACGTGATTCCCACGTGATTGACACGTGATTCCCTCGTGATTCCCACGTGATTGACACGTGATTCCCACTTGATTCTCACGTGATTGACACGTGATTCCCACGTGATTCCACGTGATTGACACGTGATTCTCATGTGATTCCCACGTGATTCCCACTTGATTCCCAAGTGATTCTCACGTGATTCCCACGTGATTGACACGTGATTCCAAAGTGATTCCCACGTGATACCCACGATATTGACACGTGATTATCACGTGATTTCAACGTGTTTCCCACGTGATCCCCACGTGATGCGCACGTGATTCCCACGTGATTGACAGGTGATGACCACGTGATTCCCACGTGATACCCACGTGATTGACATGTGATTCCCACGTGATTGACACGTGATTCCCACGTGATGGACACGTGAGTCCCACGTGATTCCCAGGTGATTCCCACGTGATTCCCACGTGATTGACATGTGATTCCCAAGTGATTCCCGTGTGATTCCCACGTGATTGACACGTGATTCCCACTTGATTCTCATGTGATTGACACGTGATACCCACGTGATTGACACGTGATTCCCACGTGATTCTCACGTGATTCCCACGTGATACCCAGGTGATTGAAACATGATTCCCACGTGATTCCCACGTGATTGACACGTGATTCCCAAGTGATTCCCACGTGATTCCCACGTGATACCCAGGTGATTGAAACGTGATTCCCACGTGATTCCCACGTGATTGACACGTGATTCCCACGTGATATCCACGTGATTGACACGTGATTCCCAGGCGATTCCCACGTGATTCCCACGTGAATTACAGGTGATTCCCACATCATTCCCATGTGATTCCCACGTGATTGACACGTGATTTCCACGTGATTCCCACGTGATTGATACGTGATTCCCACGTTATGCCCACGTGATGGACAAGTGATTCCCACATCATTCCCACGTGATTCCCACGTGATTTACACGTGATTCCTACGTGATTCCCATGTGATTGACGCATGATTCCCACGTGATTCCCATGTGATTCCCACGTGATTCCCTCCTGATACACACGTGATTGACCCGTGAATCGCACGTGATTCCCACGTTATTCACATGTGATTCCCTCGTGATTCCCACGCGATTCCCACGTGATTGACACGTGATTCCCACGTGATTGACACGTGATTCCCACGTGATTCCCACGTGATACCCACGTGATTGACACGTGATTCCCACGTGATACCCACGTGATTGACACGTGATTCCCACGTGATTCCCACGTGAGTCCCACGTGATTCCTACGTGATTCCCACGTGATTGACACGTGATTCCCAAGTGATTCCCGTGTGATTCCCACGTGATTGACACGTGATTCCCAAGTGATTCCCATGTGATTCCCACATGATTGACACATCATTCCCAAGTGATTCCCATGTGATTCCCACGTAATTGACACGTGATTACCACGTGATTCCCATGCGATTCCCACGTGATTGACACGTGATTCCCACGTGATTCCCACGTGATTGATACGTGATTCCCACGTTATTCCCACGTGATGAACAAGTGATTCTTACGTGATTCCCACGTGATTCCCACGTGATTGACACGTGATACCCACATGATTCCAATGTGATTCCCACGTGATTGACACGTGATTCCCACGTGATTCCCACGTGATACCCACGTGATTGACAGGTGATTCCCACGTGATTCCCACGTGATTCCCACGTGATTGACACGTGATTACCACGTGAAAACACGTGATTCCCACGTGATACCCACGTGATTGACACGTGATTCCCACGTGATTCACACGTGATTGACACGTGATTCCCACGTGATTCCCTCGTGATTCCCACGTGATTGACACGTAATTCCCACGTGATTCCCACGTGATTCCCACGTGTTTCCCACGAGATTGACACGTGATTCCCACGTGATTCCCACGTCATTGACAGGTGATTCCCACGTGATTCCCACGTGATTGACACGTTATTCCCAAGTGATTCCCACGTGATTCACTCGTGATTGACACGTGACTTCCACATGATTCCCACGTGATGGACACGTGATTCCCAAGTGATTATCACGTGATTAACATGTGATTCCCACGTGATTCCCAAGTGACTCCCACGTGATTCCCACGTGATTGACACGTGATTCCCACGTGATTCCCACGTGATTGACACGTGATTCCCACGTGATTTCCACGTGATTCCAACGTGATTGACACGTGATTCCCACGTGATTCCCACGTGATTGACGCATGATTCCCACGTGATTCCCACGTGATTCCCACATGATTGACACGTGACTCCCACGTGATTCCCACGTGATTGACACGTGATTCCCACGTGATTCCCACGTGATTGACACGTGATTCCCACGTGATGCCCACGTGATTGACACATGATTCCCACGTGAATGATACGTAGTTCCCACGGGATTCCCACGTGATTCCCACGTGATTCCCACGTGATTGACACGTGATTCCCACGTGATTCCCACGTGATTGACACGTGATTCCCACGTGATTTCCACGTGATTCCAACGTGATTGACACGTGATTCCCAAATGATTCCCACGTGATTTCCACGTGATTCACTCGTGATTGACACGTGATTCCCACATGATTCCCACGTGATTGACACGTGATTCCCCGGTGATTCCCACGTGATTGACACGTGATTCCCACGTGATTCCCACGTGATTGACAAGTGATTGACACGTGATTCCCACGTGAATCTCACGTGATTCCCACGTGATTTCCACATGAATGACACGTGATTCCCATGTGATTCCCACGTGATACCCACGTGATTGACACGTGACTCCCAGGTGATTCCAACGTGATTCCCTCGTGATCCCCACGTGATGCCCACGTGATGCCCACGTGATTGATACGTGATTCCCACGTGATTGACACGTGATTCCCAAGTGATTCCCACGTGATTGACACGTGATTCCGTCGTGATTCCCAAGTGATTGACACGTGATTCCCACGTGATTTCCACATGAATGACACGTGATTCCCACGTGATTCCCACGTGATTCCCACGTGATTCCCACGTGATACCCCCGTGACTGACACGTGACTCCCACGTGATTCCAACGTGATTCCCTCGTGATCCCCACGTGACTGACACGTGGTTCCCACGTTACTCCCCCGTGATTCCCACGTGATTGACAGGTGATTCCCTCGTGAGTCTCATGTTATTGACACGTGATTCGCTCGTGATTCCAACGTGACTTCCTTGTGATTCCCACGTTATTGACACGTGATTCCCACGTTATTCCCACGTGATTCCCACGTGATACCCACGTGATTGACACGTGATTCCCAAGTGATTGACATGTGATTCCAACGTGATTGACACGTGATTCCCACGTGACTGACACGTGAGTCCCACGTGATTCCCAGGTGATTCCCACGTGATTACCACGTGATTGACAGGTGATTCCCAAGTGATTCCCGTGTGATTCCCACGGGATTGACACGTGATTCCCACTTGATTCTCACGTGATTGACACGTGATTCCCACGTGATTCCACGTGATTGACACGTGATTCCCACGTGATTACCACGTGATTCTCACATGATTTCCACGTGATTGACACCTGATTCCCACGTGATTTCCACGTGATTGACACGTGATTCCCACGTGAATGATACGTAGTTCCCACGGGATTCCCACGTGATTCCCACGTGATTCCCACGTGATTGACACGTGATTCCCATGTGATTCCCACGTGATTGACACGTGATTTCCACGTGATTTCCACGTGATTCCATTGTGATTGACACGTGATTCCCAAATGATTCCCACGTGATTCCCACGTGATTCACTCGTGATTGACACGTGATTCCCACATGATTCCCACGTGATTGACACGTGATTCCCCGGTGATTCCCACGTGATTGACACGTGATTCCCACGTGATTCCCACGTGATTCCCACGTGATTCTCACATGATTGACACGTTACTCCCACGTGATTCCCACGTGATTGACATGTGATTCCCAAGTGATTCCCGTGTGATTCCCACGTGATTGACACGTGATTCCCACGTGATTCCCACGTGATTGACACGTAATTCCCACTTGATTCTCACGTGATTGACACGTGATTCCCACGTGATTCCACGTGATTGACACGTGATTCTCATGTGATTCCCACGTGATTCCCACTTGATTCCCACGTGATTCTCACGTGATTCCCACGTGATTGACACGTGATTCCAAAGTGATTCCCACGTGATACCCACGTGATTGACACTTGATTAGCACGTGATTTCAACGTGTTTCCCACGTGATCCCCACGTGATGCGCACGTGATTCCCACGTGATTGACACGTGATTCCCACGTGATTCCCACGTGATTGACACGTGATTCCCATGTGATTCCCACGTGATATCCACGTGATTGACACGTGATTCCCAGGCGATTCCCACGTGATTCCCACGTGATTGACACATGATTCCTATGTGATTCCCACGTGATTGCCACGTGATTCCCACGTGATTCCCACGTAAATTACAGGTGATTCCCATGTGATTCCCATGTGATTCCCACGTGATTGACACGTGATTTCCACGTGATTCCCACGTGATTGATACGTGATTCCCACGTTATTCTCACATGATGGACAAGTGATTCCCACGTGATTCCCATGTGATTCCCACGTGATTCCCTCGTGATACACACGTGATTGACCCGTGAATCGCACGTGATTCCCACGTTATTCACATGTGATTCCCTCGTGATTCCCACGCAATTCCCACGTGATTGACACGTGATTCCCACGTGATTGACACGTGATTCCCACGTGATTCCCACGTGATTCCCACGTGATTGACACGTGATTCCCACGTGATACCCACGTGATTGACACGTGATTCCCACGTGAGTCCCACGTGATTCCTACGTGATTCCCACGTGATTGACACGTGATTCCCAAGTGATTCCCATGTGATTCCCACGTGATTGACACGTGATTCCCAAGTGATTCCCATGTGATTCCCACATGATTGACACATCATTCCCAAGTGATTCCCATGTGATTCCCACGTAATTGACACGTGATTACCACGTGATTCCCATGCGATTCCCACGTGATTGACACGTGATTCCCACGTGATTCCCACGTGATTGATACGTGATTCCCACATTATCCCACGTGATGAACAAGTGATTCTTACGTGATTCCCACGTGATTCCCACGTGATTGACACGTGATACCCACATGATTCCAATGTGATTCCCACGTGATTGACACGTGACTCCCACGTGATTCCCACGTGATACCCACGTGATTGACAGGTGATTCCCACGTGATTCCCACGTGATTCCCACCTGATTGACACGTGATTACCACGTGAAACAACGTGATTCCCACGTGATACCCACGTGATTGACACGTGATTCCCACGTGATTCACACGTGATTGACACGTGATTCCCACGTGATTCCCTCGTGATTCCCACGTGATTGACACGTAATTCCCACGTGATTCCCACGTGATTCCCACGTGTTTCCCACGAGATTGACACGTGATTCCCACGTGATTCCCACGTGATTGACACGTGATTCCCACGTGATACCCAGGTGATTGACACGTGATTCCCACGTGATTCCCACGTGATTGACACGTGATTCCCACGTGATTCCCACGTGATATCCACGTGATTGACACGTGATTCCCAGGCGATTCCCACGTGATTCCCACGTGATTGACACGTGATTCCTACGTGATTCCCACTTGATTGACACGTGATTCCCACGTGATTCCCACGTGAATTACAGGTGATTTCTACATCATTCCCATGTGATTCCCACGTGATTGACACGTGATTTCCACGTGATTCCCACGTGATTGATACGTGATTCCCACGTTATGCCCACGTGATGGACAAGTGATTCCCAAGTCATTCCCACGTGATTCCCACGTGATTTAAACGTGATTCCTACGTGATTCCCATGTGATTGACGCATGATTCCCACGTGATTCCCATGTGATTCCCACGTGATTCCCTCGTGATACACACGTGATTGACCCGTGAATCGCACGTGATTCCCACGTTATTCACATGTGATTCCCTCGTGATTCCCACGCGATTCCCACGTGATTGACACGTGATTCCCACGTGAATGACACGTGATTCCCACGTGATTCCCACGTGATTCCCACGTGATTGACACGTGATTCCCACGTGATACCCACGTGATTGACACGTGACTCCCACGTGATTCCAACGTGACTCCCTCGTGATCCCCACGTGATGCGCACGTGATGCCCACGTGATTGACACGTGATTGATACGTGATTCCCACATGATTCCCACGTGATGGACACGTGATTCCCAAGTGATTCCCATGTGATTCCCACGTGATTGACACGTGATTCCCACGTGATTCCCACGTGATTCCCACGTGATTCCCACGTGATACCCACGTGATCGACACGTGATTCCCACGTGATTGACACGTGATTCCCAAGTGGTTCCCATGTGATTCCCACGTGATTGACACGTGATTCCCAAGTGGTTCCCATGTGATTCCCACGTGATTCCCACGTGATACCCACGTGATCGACACGTGATTCCCACGTGATGGACACGTGATTCCCAAGTGATTCCCATGTGATTCCCACGTGATTGACACGTGATTCCCAAGTGGTTCCCATGTGATTCCCACGTGATTCCCACGTGATACCCACGTGATCGACACGTGATTCCCACGTGATTGACACGTGATTCCCAAGTGGTTCCCATGTGATTCCCACGTGATTGACACGTGATTCCCACGTGATTCTCACGTGATACCCACGTGATACCCACGTGATTCCCACGTGATACCCACGTGATTGACATGTGATTCCCACGTGATTGACACGTGATTCCCACGTGATGGACACGTGAGTCCCACGTGATTCCCAGGTGATTCCCACGTGATTCCCACGTGATTGACATGTGATTCCCAAGTGATTCCCGTGTGATTCCCACGTGATTGACACGTGATTCCCACTTGATTCTCATGTGATTGACACGTGATACCCACGTGATTGACACGTGATTCCCACGTGATTCTCACGTGATTCCCACGTGATACCCAGGTGATTGAAACATGATTCCCACGTGATTCCCACGTGATTGACACGTGATTCCCAAGTGATTCCCACGTGATTCCCACGTGATACCCAGGTGATTGAAACGTGATTCCCACGTGATTCCCTCGTGATTGACACGTGATTCCCACGTGATATCCACGTGATTGACACGTGATTCCCAGGCGATTCCCACGTGATTCCCACGTGAATTACAGGTGATTCCCACATCATTCCCATGTGATTCCCACGTGATTGACACGTGATTTCCACGTGATTCCCACGTGATTGATACGTGATTCCCACGTTATGCCCACGTGATGGACAAGTGATTCCCACGTCATTCCCACGTGATTCCCACGTGATTTACACGTGATTCCTACGTGATTCCCATGTGATTGACGCATGATTCCCACGTGATTCCCATGTGATTCCCACGTGATTCCCTCGTGATACACACGTGACTGACCCGTGAATCGCACGTGATTCCCACGTTATTCACATGTGATTCCCTCGTGATTCCCACGCGATTCCCACGTGATTGACACTTGATTCCCACGTGATTGACACGTGATTCCCACGTGATTCCCACGTGATACCCACGTGATTGACACGTGATTCCCACGTGATACCCACGTGATTGACACGTGATTCCCACGTGATTCCCACGTGAGTCCCACGTGATTCCTACGTGATTCCCACGTGATTGACACGTGATTCCCAAGTGATTCCCGTGTGATTCCCACGTGATTGACACGTGATTCCCAAGTGATTCCCATGTGATTCCCACATGATTGACACATCATTCCCAAGTGATTCCCATGTGATTCCCACGTAATTGACACGTGATTACCACGTGATTCCCATGCGATTCCCACGTGATTGACACGTGATTCCCACGTGATTCCCACGTGATTGATACGTGATTCCCACGTTATTCCCACGTGATGAACAAGTGATTCTTACGTGATTCCCACGTGATTCCCACGTGATTGACACGTGATACCCACATGATTCCAATGTGATTCCCACGTGATTGACACGTGATTCCCACGTGATTCCCACGTGATACCCACGTGATTGACAGGTGATTCCCACGTGATTCCCACGTGATTCCCACGTGATTGACACGTGATTACCACGTGAAACCACGTGATTCCCACGTGATACCCACGTGATTGACACGTGATTCCCACGTGATTCACACGTGATTGACACGTGATTCCCACGTGATTCCCTCGTGATTCCCACGTGATTGACACGTGACTCCCAGGTGATTCCAACGTGATTCCCTCGTGATCCCCACGTGATGCGCACGTGATGCCCACGTGATTGATACGTGATTCCCACGTGATTGACACGTGATTCCCACGTGATTCCCACGTGATTGACACGTTATTCCCAAGTGATTCCCACGTGATTCACTCGTGATTGACACGTGACTTCCACATGATTCCAACGTGATGGACACGTGATTTCCAAGTGATTATCACGTGATTAACATGTGATTCCCACGTGATTCCCACGTGACTCCCACGTGATTCCCACGTGATTGACACGTGATTCCCACGTGATTCCCACGTGATTGACGCATGATTCCCACGTGATTCCCACGTGATTGACACGTGATTCCCACGTGATTACCACGTGACTCCCACATGATTCCCACGTGATTGTCACGTGATTCCCACGTGATTCCCACATTATTGACACGTGACTCCCACGTGATTCCCACGTGATTGACACGTGATTCCCACGTGATTCCCACGTGATTGACACGTGATTCTCACGTGAATGATACGTAGTTCCCACGGGATTCCCACGTGATTCCCACGTGATTCCCACGTGATTGACACGTGATTCCCATGTGATTCCCACGTGATTGACACGTGATTCCCACGTGATTTCCACGTGATTCCAACGTGATTGACACGTGATTCCCAAATGATTCCCACGTGATTCCCACGTGATTCACTCGTGATTGACACGTGATTCCCACATGATTCCCACGTGATTGACACGTGATTCCCCGGTGATTCCCACATGATTGACACGTGATTCCCACGTGATTCCCACGTGATTGACACGTGATTGACACGTGATTCCCCGGTGATTCCCACATGATTGACACGTGATTCCCTCGTGATTCCCAAGTGATTGACACGTGATTCCCTCGTGATTTCCACATGAATGACACGTGATTCCCACGTGATTCCCACGTGATTCCCACGTGATTCCCACATGATTGACACGTTACTCCCACGTGATTCCCACGTGATTGACACGTGATTCCCTCGTGATTCCCACGTGATTGACACGTGATTCCCACTTGATTCTCACGTGATTGACACGTGATTCCCACGTGATTCCACGTGATTGACACGTGATTCTCATGTGATTCCCACGTGATTCCCACTTGATTCCCAAGTGATTCTCACGTGATTCCCACGTGATTGACACGTGATTCCAAAGTCATTCCCACGTGATACCCACGATATTGACACGTGATTATCACGTGATTTCAACGTGTTTCCCACGTGATCCCCACGTGATGCGCACGTGATTCCCACGTGATTGACAGGTGATTACCACGTGATTCCCACGTGATACCCACGTGATTGACATGTGATTCCCACGTGATTGACACGTGATTCCCACGTGATGGACACGTGAGTCCCACGTGATTCCCAGGTGATTCCCACGTGATTCCCACGTGATTGACATGTGATTCCCAAGTGATTCCCGTGTGATTCCCACGTGATTGACACGTGATTCCCACTTGATTCTCATGTGATTGACACGTGATACCCACGTGATTGACACGTGATTCCCACGTGATTCTCACGTGATTCCCACGTGATACCCAGGTGATTGAAACATGATTCCCACGTGATTCCCACGTGATTGACACGTGATTCCCAAGTGATTCCCACGTGATTCCCACGTGATACCCAGGTGATTGAAACGTGATTCCCACGTGATTCCCTCGTGATTGACACGTGATTCCCACGTGATATCCACGTGATTGACACGTGATTCCCAGGCGATTCCCACGTGATTCCCACGTGAATTACAGGTGATTCCCACATCATTCCCATGTGATTCCCACGTGATTGACACGTGATTTCCACGTGATTCCCACGTGATTGATACGTGATTCCCACGTTATGCCCACGTGATGGACAAGTGATTCCCACGTCATTCCCACGTGATTCCCACGTGATTTACACGTGATTCCTACGTGATTCCCATGTGATTGACGCATGATTCCCACGTGATTCCCATGTGATTCCCACGTGATTCCCTCGTGATACACACGTGATTGACCCGTGAATCGCACGTGATTTCCACGTTATTCACATGTGATTCCCTCGTGATTCCCACGCGATTCCCACGTGATTGACACTTGATTCCCACGTGATTGACACGTGATTCCCACGTGATTCCCACGTGATACCCACGTGATTGACACGTGATTCCCACGTGATACCCACGTGATTGACACGTGATTCCCACGTGATTCCCACGTGAGTCCCACGTGATTCCTACGTGATTCCCACGTGATTGACACGTGATTCCCAAGTGATTCCCGTGTGATTCCCACGTGATTGACACGTGATTCCCAAGTGATTCCCATGTGATTCCCACATGATTGACACATCATTCCCAAGTGATTCCCATGTGATTCCCACGTAATTGACACGTGATTACCACGTGATTCCCATGCGATTCCCACGTGATTGACACGTGATTCCCACGTGATTCCCACGTGATTGATACGTGATTCCCACGTTATTCCCACGTGATGAACATGTGATTCTTACGTGATTCCCACGTGATTCCCACGTGATTGACACGTGATACCCACATGATTCCAATGTGATTCCCACGTGATTGACACGTGATTCCCACGTGATTCCCACGTGATACCCACGTGATTGACAGGTGATTCCCACGTGATTCCCACGTGATTCCCACGTGATTGACACGTGATTACCACGTGAAACCACGTGATTCCCACGTGATACCCACGTGATTGACACGTGATTCCCACGTGATTCACACGTGATTGACACGTGATTCCCACGTGATTCCCTCGTGATTCCCACGTGATTGACACGTAATTCCCACGTGATTCCCACGTGATTCCCACGTGTTTCCCACGAGATTGACACGTGATTCCCACGTGATTCCCACGTCATTGACAGGTGATTCCCACGTGATTCCCACGTGATTGACACGTTATTCCCAAGTGATTCCCACGTGATTCACTCGTGATTGACACGTGACTTCCACATGATTCCCACGTGATGTACACGTGATTCCCAAGTGATTATCACGTGATTAACATGTGATTCCCACGTGATTCCCAAGTGACTCCCACGTGATTCCCACGTGATTGACACGTGATTCCCACGTGATTCCCACGTGATTGACGCATGATTCCCACGTGATTCCCACGTGATTCCCACATGATTGACACGTGACTCCCACGTGATTCCCACGTGATTGACACGTGATTCCCACGTGATTCCCACGTGATTGACACGTGATTCCCACGTGATGCCCACGTGATTGACACGTGATTCCCACGTGAATGATACGTAGTTCCCACGGGATTCCCACGTGATTCCCACGTGATTCCCACGTGATTGACACGTGATTCCCACGTGATTCCCACGTGATTGACACGTGATTCCCACGTGATTTCCACGTGATTCCAACGTGATTGACACGTGATTCCCAAATGATTCCCACGTGATTTCCACGTGATTCACTCGTGATTGACACGTGATTCCCACATGATTCCCACGTGATTGACACGTGATTCCCCGGTGATTCCCACGTGATTGACACGTGATTCCCACGTGATTCCCACGTGATTGACAAGTGATTGACACGTGATTCCCACGTGAATCTCACGTGATTCCCACGTGATTCCCACGTGATACCCCCGTGACTGACACGTGACTCCCACGTGATTCCAACGTGATTCCCTCGTGATCCCCACGTGATTGACACGTGGTTCCCACGTTACTCCCCCGTGATTCCCACGTGATTGACAGGTGATTCCCTCGTGAGTCTCATGTTATTGACACGTGATTCGCTCGTGATTCCAACGTGACTCCCTCATGATTCCCACGTTATTGACACGTGATTCCCACGTTATTCCCACGTGATTCCCACGTGATACCCACGTGATTGACACGTGATTCCCAAGTGATTGACATGTGATTCCAACGTGATTGACACGTGATTCCCACGTGACTGACACGTGAGTCCCACGTGATTCCCAGGTGATTCCCACGTGATTACCACGTGATTGACAGGTGATTCCCAAGTGATTCCCGTGTGATTCCCACGTGATTGACACGTGATTCCCACTTGATTCTCACGTGATTGACACGTGATTCCCACGTGATTCCACGTGATTGACACGTGATTCCCACGTGATTCCCACGTGATTCCCACGTGATTCTCACATGATTTCCACGTGATTGACACCTGATTCCCACGTGATTTCCACATGATTGACACGTGATTCCCACGTGAATGATACGTAGTTCCCACGGGATTCCCACGTGATTCCCACGTGATTGACACGTGACTCCCACGTGATTCCAACGTGACTCCCTCGTGATCCCCACGTGATGCGCACGTGATGCCCACGTGATTGACACGTGATTGATACGTGATTCCCACATGATTCCCACGTGATGGACACGTGATTCCCAAGTGATTCCCATGTGATTCCCACGTGATTGACACGTGATTCCCACGTGATTCTCACGTGATACCCACGTGATCGACACGTGATTCCCACGTGATTCCCACGTGATACCCACGTGATCGACACGTGATTCCCACGTGATTGACACGTGATTCCCAAGTGGTTCCCATGTGATTCCCTCGTGATTGACACGTGATTCCCACGTGATTCTCACGTGATACCCACGTGATACCCACGTGATTGACACGTGATTCCCTCGTGATTGACACGTGATTCCCACGTGATTCCCTCGTGATTCCCAAGTGATAGACACGTGATTCCCTCGTGATTTCCACATGAATGACACGTGATAACAACGTGATTCCCATGTGATTCCCACGTTATTCACATGTGATTCCCTCGTGATTCCCACGCGATTCCCACGTGATTGACACGTGATTCCCACGTGATTCCCATGTGATTGACACGTGATTCCCAAGTGATTCCCATTTGATTCCCAGGTGATTGACACGTGATTCCCAAGTGATTCCCATGTGATTCCCACATGATTGACACGTCATTCCCAAGTGATTCCCATGTGATTCCCACGTAATTGACACGTGATTCCCACGTGATTCCCACGTGATTCCCACGTGATTGACACGTGATTCCCACGTGATTGACACGTGACTGACACCGGATTCTCACGTGATTGACACGTGATTCCCACGTGAGTCCCACGTGATTCCTACGTGATTCCCACGTGATAGACACGTGGTTCCCACGTTATTCCCCCGTGATTCCCACGTGATTGACACGTGATTCCCTCGTGAGTCTCATGTGATTGACACGTGATTCGCTCGTGGTTCCAACGTGACTCACTCGTGATTCCCACGTTATTGACACGTGATTCCCACGTGATTCCCACGTGATTCCCACGTGATACCCACGTGATTGACACGTGATTCCCACGTGATTGACATGTGATTCCCACGTGACTGACACGTGATTCCCACGTGATTGACACGTGAGTCCCACGTGATTTCCAGGTGATTCCCACGTGATTCCCACGTGATTGACACGTGATTCCCACGTGATTCCCACGTGATCGACACGTGATTCCCACTTGATTCTCACGTGATTGACACGTGATTCCCACGTGATTCCCACGTGATTCCCACGTGATTCCAACGTGATTGACACGTGATTCCCAAGTGATTCCCATGTGATTCCCACGTGATTGACACGTGATTCCCATGTGATACCCACGTGATTGACACGTGATTCCCACGTGATTGACACGTGATTCCCACGTGATTCCCACGTGATATCCAACTGATTGACACGTGATTCCCATGCGATTCCCCCGAGATTCCCACGTGATTGACACATGATTCATACGTTCTTCCCACGTGATTGACGCATGATTCCCATGTGATTCCCATGTGATTCGCACGTGATTCCCACGTTATTGACATGTGATTCCCACCTGATTCCCAGTGACTGACACGTGATTCTCACGTGATTGACACGTGATTCCCACGTGAGTCCCACGTGATTCCCTCGTGATTTCCACGTGATTGACACGTGGTTCCCACGTTATTCCCCCGTGATTCCCACGTGATTGACACGTGATTCCCTCGTGAGACTCATGTGATTGACACGTGAATCGCTCGTGATTCCAACGTGACTCCCTCGTGATTCCCACGTTATTGACACGTGATTCCCACGTTATTCCCACGTGATTCCCACGTGATACCCACGTGATTGACACGTGATTCCCACGTGATTGACATGTGATTCCCACGTGATTGACACGTGATTCCCACGTGATTGACACGTGAGTCCCACGTGATTCCCAGGTGATTCCCACGTGATTCCCACGTGATTGACATGTGATTCCCAAGTGATTCCCGTGTGATTCCCACGTGATTGACACGTGATTCCCACTTGATTCTCACGTGTTTGACACGTGATTCCCACGTGATTCCACGTGATTGACACGTGATTCCCACGTGATTCCCACGTGATTCTCACGTGATTCCCACGTGATTGACACGTGATTCCCAAGTGATTCCCACGTGATACCCACGTGATTAACACGTGATTACCACGTGATTCCAACGTGTTTCCCACGTGATTTCCACGTGATGCGCACGTGATTCCCACGTGATTGACACGTGATTCCCATGTGATTCCCACGTGATTCCAACGTGATTCACACGTGATTCCCAAGTGATTCCCACGTGATTCCCACGTGATACCCAGGTGATTGAAACGTGATTCCCACGTGATTCCCACGTGATTGACACGTGATTCCCCCGTGATATCCACGTGATTGACACGTGATTCCCAGGCGATTCCCACGTGATTCCCAAGTGATTGACACGTGATTCCTACGTGATTCCCACTTGATTGACACGTGATTCCCACGTGATTCCCACGTGAATTACAGGTGATTCCCACATCATTCCCATGTGATTCCCACGTGATTGACACGTGATTTCCACGTGATTCCCACGTGATTGATACGTGATTCCCACGTTATGCCCACGTGATGGACAAGTGATTCCCACGTCATTCCCACGTGATTCCCACGTGATTGACACGTGATTGACACGTGATTCCCACGTGATTCCCACGTGATTGACACGTGATTCCCACGTGAGTCCCACGTGATTCCTACGTGATTCCCACGTGATTGACAGGTGATTCCCAAGTGATTCCCATGTGATTCCCACGTGATTGACACGTGATTCCCAAGTGATTCCCATGTGATTCCCACATGATTGACACATCATTCCCAAGTGATTCCCATGTGATTCCCACGTAATTGACACGTGATTACCACGTGATTCCCATGCGATTCCCACGTGATTGACACGTGATTCCCACGTGATTCCCACGTGATTGATACGTGATTCCCACGTTATTCCCACGTGATGAACAAGTGATTCTTACGTGATTCCCACGTGATTCCCACGTGATTGACACGTGATACCCACATGATTCCAATGTGATTCCCACGTGATTGACACGTGATTCCCACGTGATTCCCACGTGATACCCACCTGATTGACAGGTGATTCCCACGTGATTCCCACGTGATTCCCACGTGATTGACACGTGATTACCACGTGAAACCACGTGATTCCCACGTGATACCCACGTGATTGACACGTGATTCCCACGTGATTCACACGTGATTGACACGTGATTCCCACGTGATTCCCTCGTGATTCCCACGTGATTGACACGTAATTCCCACGTGATTCCCACGTGTTTCCCACGAGATTGACACGTGATTCCCACGTGATTCCCACGTGATTGACAGGTGATTCCCACGTGATTCCCACGTGATTGACACGTTATTCCCAAGTGATTCCCACGTGATTCACTCGTGATTGACACGTGACTTCCACATGATTCCCACGTTATGGACACGTGATTCCCAAGTGATTATCACGTGATTAACATGTAATTCCCACGTGATTCCCAAGTGACTCCCACGTGATTCCCACGTGATTGACACGTGATTCCCACGTGATTCCCACGTGATTGACGCATGATTCCCACGTGATTCCCACGTGATTCCCACATGATTGACACGTGACTCCCACGTGATTCCCACGTGATTGACACGTGATTCCCACGTGATTCCCACGTGATTTCCACGTGATTGACACGTGATTCCCACGTGATGCCCTCGTGATTGACACGTGATTCCCACGTGAATGATACGTAGTTCCCACGGGATTCCCACGTGATTCCCACGTGATTCCCACGTGATTGACACGTGATTCCCACGTGATTCCCACGTGATTGACACGTGATTCCCACGTGATTTCCACGTGATTCCAACGTGATTGACACGTGATTCCCAAATGATTCCCACGTGATTTCCACGTGATTCACTCGTGATTGACACGTGATTCCCACATGATTCCCACGTGATTGACACGTGATTCCCCGGTGATTCCCACGTGATTGACACGTGATTCCCACGTGATTCCCACGTGATTGACAAGTGATTGACACGTGATTCCCACGTGAATCTCACGTGATTCCCACGTGATTTCCACATGAATGACACGTGATTCCCATGTGATTCCCACGTGATACCCACGTGATTGACACATGACTCCCAGGTGATTCCAACGTGATTCCCTCGTGATCCCCACGTGATGCGCACGTGATGCCCACGTGATTGATACGTGATTCCCACGTGATTGACACGTGATTCCCAAGTGATTCCCACGTGATTGACACGTGATTCCCTCGTGATTCCCAAGTGATTGACACGTGATTCCCTCGTGATTTCCACATGAATGACATGTGATTACCACGTGATTCCCACGTGATTCCCACGTGATACCCACGTGACTGACACGTGACTCCCACGTGATTCCAACGTGATTCCCTCGTGATCCCCACGTGATTGACACGTGGTTCCCACGTTACTCCCCCGTGATTCCCACGTGATTGACACGTGATTCCCTCGTGAGACTCATGTGATTGACACTTGATTCGCTCGTGATTCCAACGTGACTCCCTCGTGATTCCCACGTTATTGACACGTGATTCCCACGTTATTCCCACGTGATTCCCACGTGATACCCACGTGATTGACACTTGATTCCCACGTGATTGACATGTGATTCCAACGTGATTGACACGTGATTCCCACGTGACTGACACGTGAGTCCCACGTGATTCCCAGGTGATTCCCACGTGATTACCACGTGATTGACAGGTGATTCCCAAGTGATTCCCGTGTGATTCCCACGTGATTGACACGTGATTCCCACTTGATTCTCACGTGATTGACACGTGATTCCCACGTGATTCCACGTGATTGACACGTGATTCCCAAGTGATTCCCACGTGATTGCCACGTGATTCCCACGTGATTCTCACATGATTTCCACGTGATTGACACCTGATTCCCACGTGATTTCCACGTGATTGACACGTGATTCCCATGTGAATGATACGTAGTTCCCACGGGATTCCCACGTGATTCCCACGTGATTCCCACGTGATTGACACGTGATTCCCATGTGATTCCCACGTGATTGACACGTGACTCCCACGTGATTTCCACGTGATTCCAACGTGATTGACACGTGATTCCCAAATGATTCCAACGTGATTCCCACGTGATTCACTCGTGATTGACACGTGATTCCCACATGATTGACACGTGATTCCCTGGTGATTCCCACGTGATTGACACGTGATTCCCACGTGATTCCCACGTGATTCCCACGTGATTCTCACATGATTGACACGTTACTCCCACATGATTCCCACGTGATTGACATGTGATTCCCAAGTGATTCCCGTGTGATTCCCACGTGATTGACACGTGATTCCCACGTGATTCCCACGTGATTGACACGTAATTCCCACTTGATTCTCACGTGATTGACACGTGATTCCCACGTGATTCCACGTGATTGACACGTGATTCTCATGTGATTCCCACGTGATTCCCACTTGATTCCCACGTGATTCTCACGTGATTCCCACGTGATTGACACGTGATTCCAAAGTGATTCCCACGTGATACCCAGGTGATTGACACGTGAATCCCACGTGATTCCCACGTGATTGACACGTGATTCCCACGTGATTCCCACGTGATACCCAGGTGACTGACACGTGATTCCCACGTGATTTCCACGTGATTGACACGTGATTCCCACGTGATTCCCACGTGATATCCACGTGATTGACACGTGATTCCCAGGCGATTCCCACGTGATTCCCACGTGATTGACACTTGATTCCTACGTGATTCCCACTTGATTGACACGTGATTCCCACGTGATTCCCACGTGAATTACAGGTGATTCCCACATCATTCCCATGTGATTCCCACGTGATTGACACGTGATTTCCACGTGATTCCCACGTGATTGATACGTGATTCCCACGTTATGCCCACGTGATGGACAAGTGATTCCCACGTCATTCCCACGTGATTCCCACGTGATTTACACGTGATTCCTACGTGATTCCCATGTGATTGACGCATGATTCCCACGTGATTCCCATGTGATTCCCACGTGATTCCCTCGTGATACACACGTGATTGACCCGTGAATCGCACGTGATTTCCACGTTATTCACATGTGATTCCCTCGTGATTCCCACGCGATTCCCACGTGATTGACACGTGATTCCCACGTGATTCCCACGTGATTGACACGTGATTCCCACGTGATACCCACGTGATTGACACGTGATTCCCAAGTGATTCCCACGTGATTGACACGTGATTCCCTCGTGATTCCCAAGTGATTGACACGTGATTCCCTCGTGATTTCCACATGAATGACACGTGATTACCACGTGATTCCCTCGTGATTCCCACGTGATTCCCACGTGATACCCCCGTGAGTGACACGTGACTCCCACGTGATTCCAACGTGATTCCCTCGTGATCCCCACGTGATTGACACGTGGTTCCCACGTTACTCCCCCGTGATTCCCACGTGATTGACAGGTGATTCCCTCGTGAGTCTCATGTTATTGACACGTGATTCGCTCGTGATTCCAACGTGACCCCCTCGTTATTCCCACGTTATTGACACGTGATTCCCACGTTATTCCCACGTGATTCCCATGTGATACCCACGTGATTGACACGTGATTCCCACGTGATTGACATGTGATTCCAACGTGGATTGACACGTGATTCCCACGTGACTGACACGTGAGTCCCACGTGACTCCCAGGTGATTCCCACGTGATTACCACGTGATTGACAGGTGATTTCCAAGTGATTCCCGTGTGATTTCCACGTGATTGACACGTGATTCCCACTTGATTCTCACGTGATTGACACGTGATTCCCACGTGATTCCATGTGATTGACACGTGATTCCCAAGTGATTCCCACGTGATTCCCACGTGATTCCCACGTGATTCTCACATGATTTCCACGTGATTGACACCTGATTCCCACGTGATTTCCACGTGATTGACACGTGATTCCCACGTGAATGATACGTAGTTCCCACGGGATTCCCACGTGATTCCCACGTGATTCCCACGTGATTGACACGTGATTCCCATGTGATTCCCACGTGATTGACACGTGATTCCCACGTGATTTCCACGTGATTCCAACGTGATTGACACGTGATTCCCAAATGATTCCCACGTGATTCCCACGTGATTCACTCGTGATTGACACGTGATTCCCACATGATTCCCACGTGATTGACACGTGATTCCCCGGTGATTCCCACGTGATTGACACGTGATTCCCACGTGATTCCCAAGTGATTCCCACGTGATTCTCACATGATTGACACGTTACTCCCACGTGATTCCCACGTGATTGACATGTGATTCCCAAGTGATTCCCGTGTGATTCCCACGTGATTGACACGTGATTCCCACGTGATTCCCACGTGATTGACACGTAATTCCCACTTGATTCTCACGTGATTGACACGTGATTCCCACGTGATTCCACGTGATTGACTCGTGATTCTCATGTGATTCCCACGTGATTCCCACTTGATTCCCACGTGATTCTCACGTGATTCCCACGTGATTGACACGTGATTCCAAAGTGATTCCCACGTGATACCCACGTGATTGACACGTGATTAGCACGTGATTTCAACGTGTTTCCCACGTGATCCCCACGTGATGCGCACGTGATACCCACGTGATTGACACGTGATTCCCACGTGATTCCCACGTGATTGACACGTGATTCCCACGTGATTCCCACGTGATATCCACGTGATTGACACGTGATTCCCAGGCGATTCCCACGTGATTCCCACGTGATTGACACATGATTCCTATGTGATTCCCACGTGATTGCCACGTGATTGCCACGTGATTCCCACGTGAATTACAGGTGATTCCCATGGGATTCCCATGTGATTCCCACGTGATTGACACGTGATTTCCACGTGATTCCCACGTGGTTGATACGTGATTCCCACGTTATTCTCACATGATGGACAAGTGATTCCCACGTGATTCCCATGTGATTCCCACGTGATTCCCTCGTGATACACACGTGATTGACCCGTGAATCGCACGTGATTCCCACGTTATTCACATGTGATTCCCTCGTGATTCCCACGCGATTCCCACGTGATTGACACGTGATTCCCACGTGATACCCACGTGATTGACACGTGATTCCCACGTGATTCCCACGTGATTGACACGTGATTCCCACGTGATACCCACGTGATTGACACGTGATTCCCACGTGAGTCCCACGTGATTCCTACGTGATTCCCACGTGATTGACACGTGATTCCCAAGTGATTGCCATGTGATTCCCACGTGATTGACACGTGATTCCCAAGTGATTCCCATGTGATTCCCACATGATTGACACATCATTCCCAAGTGATTCCCATGTGATTCCCACGTAATTGACACGTGATTACCACGTGATTCCCATGCGATTCCCACGTGATTGACACGTGATTCCCACGTGATTCCCACGTGATTGATACGTGATTCCCACGTTATTCCCACGTGATGAACAAGTGATTCTTACGTGATTCCCACGTGATTCCCACGTGATTGACACGTGATACCCACATGATTCCAATGTGATTCCCATGTGATTGACACGTGATTCCCAAATGATTCCCACGTGATACCCACGTGATTGACAGGTGATTCCCACGTGATTCCCACGTGATTCCCACGTGATTGACACGTGATTACCACGTGAAACCACGTGATTCCCACGTGATACCCACGTGATTGACACGTGATTCCCACGTGATTCACACGTGATTGACACGTGATTCCCACGTGATTCCCTCGTGATTCCCACGTGATTGACACGTAATTCCCACGTGATTCCCACGTGATTCCCACGTGTTTCCCACGAGATTGACACGTGATTCCCACGTGATTCCCACGTGCTTGACAGGTGATTCCCACGTGATTCCCACGTGATTGACACGTTATTCCCAAGTGATTCCCACGTGATTCACTCGTGATTGACACGTGACTTCCACATGATGCCCACGTGATGGACACGTGATTCCCAAGTGATTATCACGTGATTAACATGTGATTCCCACGTGATTCCCAAGTGACTCCCACGTGATTCCCACGTGATTGACACGTGATTCCCACGTGATTCCCACGTGATTGACGCATGATTCCCACGTGATTCCCACGTGATTCCCACATGATTGACACGTGACTCCCACGTGATTCCCACGTGATTGACACGTGATTCCCACGTGATTCCCACGTGATTTCCACGTGATTGACACGTGATTCCCACGTGATACCCACGTGATTGACACGTGATTCCCACGTGAATGATACGTAGTTCCCACGGGATTCCCACGTGATTCCCACGTGATTCCCACGTGATTGACACGTGATTCCCACGTGATTCCCACGTGATTGACACGTGATTCCCACGTGATTTCCACGTGATTCCAACGTGATTGACACGTGATTCCCAAATGATTCCCACGTGATTTCCACGTGATTCACTCGTGATTGACACGTGAATCCCACATGATTCCCACGAGATTGACACGTGATTCCCCGGAGATTCCCACGTGATTGACACGTGATTCCCACGTGATTCCCACGTGATTGACAAGTGATTGACACGTGATTCCCACGTGAATCTCACGTGATTCCCACGTGATTTCCACATGAATGACACGTGATTCCCATGTGCTTCCCACGTGATACCCACGTGATTGACACGTGACTCCCAGGTGATTCCAACGTGATTCCCTCGTGATCCCCACGTGATGCGCACGTGATGCCCACGTGATTGATACGTGATTCCCACGTGATTGACACGTGATTCCCAAGTGATTCCCACGTGATTGACACGTGATTCCCTAGTGATTCCCAAATGATTGACACGTGATTCCCTCGTGATTTCCACATGAATGACACGTGATTACCACGTGATTCCCACGTGATTCCCACGTGATTCCCACGTGATACCCACGTGACTGACACGTGACTCCCACGTGATTCCAACGTGATTCCCTCGTGATCCCCACGTGATTGACACGTGGTTCCCACGTTACTCCCCCGTGATTCCCACGTGATTGACAGGTGATTCCCTCGTGAGTCTCATGTTATTGACACGTGATTCGCTCGTGATTCCAACGTGACTCCCTCGTGATTCCCACGTTATTGACACGTGATTCCCACGTTATTCCCACGTGATTCCCACGTGATACCCACGTGATTGACACGTGATTCCCACGTGATTGACATGTGATTCCAATGTGATTGACACGTGATTCCCACGTGACTGACACGTGAGTCCCACGTGATTCCCAGGTGATTCGCACGTGATTACCACGTGATTGACAGGTGATTCCCAAGTGATTCCCGTGTGATTCCCACGTGATTGACACGTAATTCCCACTTGATTCTCACGTGATTGACACGTGATTCCCACGTGATTCCACGTGATTGACACATGATTCCCAAGTGATTCCCACGTGATTCCCACGTGATTCCCACGTGATTCTCACATGATTTCCACGTGATTGACACCTGATTCCCACGTGATTCCCACGTGAATGATACGTAGTTCCCACGGGATTCCCACGTGATTCCCACGTGATTCCCACGTGATTGTCACGTGATTCCCATGTGATTCCCACGTGATTGACACGTGACTCCCACGTGATTTCCACGTGATTCCAACGTGATTGACACGTGATTCCCAAATGATGCCCACGTGATTCCCACGTGATTCACTCGTGATTGACACGTGATTCCCACATGATTGACACGTGATTCCCCGGTGATTCCCACGTTATTGACACGTGATTCCCACGTGATTCCCACGTGATTCCCACGTGATTCTCACATGATTGACACGTTACTCCCACGTGATTCCCACGTGATTGACATGTGATTCCCAAGTGATTCGCGTGTGATTCCCACGTGATTGACACGTGATTCCCACGTGATTCCCACGTTATTGACACGTGATTCCCACGTGATTCCCACATGATTCTCACATGATTGACACGTTACTCCCACGTGATTCCCACGTGATTGACATGTGATTCCCAAGTGATTCCCGTGTGATTCCCACGTGATTGTCACGTGATTCCCATGTGATTCCCACGTGATTGACACGTGACTCCCACGTGATTTCCACGTGATTCCAACGTGATTGACACGTGATTCCCAAATGATTCCAACGTGATTCCCACGTGATTCACTCGTGATTGACACGTGATTCCCACATGATTGACACGTGATTCCCTGGTGATTCTCACATGATTGACACGTTACTCCCACATGATTCCCACGTGATTGACATGTGATTCCCAAGTGATTCCCGTGTGATTCCCACGTGATTGACACGTGATTCCCACGTGATTCCCACGTGATTGACACGTAATTCCCACTTGATTCTCACGTGATTGACACGTGATTCCCACGTGATTCCACGTGATTGACACGTGATTCTCATGTGATTCCCACGTGATTCCCACTTGATTCCCACGTGATTCTCACGTGATTCCCACGTGATTGACACGTGATTCCAAAGTGATTCCCACGTGATACCCAGGTGATTGACACGTGAATCCCACGTGATTCCCACGTGATTGACACGTGATTCCCACGTGATTCCCACGTGATACCCAGGTGACTGACACGTGATTCCCACGTGATTTCCACGTGATTGACACGTGATTCCCACGTGATTCCCACGTGATATCCACGTGATTGACACGTGATTCCCAGGCGATTCCCACGTGATTCCCACGTGATTGACACGTGATTCCTACGTGATTCCCACTTGATTGACACGTGATTCCCACGTGATTCCCACGTGAATTACAGGTGATTCCCACATCATTCCCATGTGATTCCCACGTGATTGACACGTGATTTCCACGTGATTCCCACGTGATTGATACGTGATTCCCACGTTATGCCCACGTGATGGACAAGTGATTCCCACGTCATTCCCACGTGATTCCCACGTGATTTACACGTGATTCCTACGTGATTCCCATGTGATTGACGCATGATTCCCACGTGATTCCCATGTGATTCCCACGTGATTCCCTCGTGATACACACGTGATTGACCCGTGAATCGCACGTGATTTCCACGTTATTCACATGTGATTCCCTCGTGATTCCCACGCGATTCCCACGTGATTGACACGTGATTCCCACGTGATTCCCACGTGATTGACACGTGATTCCCACGTGATACCCACGTGATTGACACGTGTTTCCCAAGTGATTCCCACGTGATTGACACGTGATTCCCTCGTGATTCCCAAGTGATTGACACGTGATTCCCTCGTGATTTCCACATGAATGACACGTGATTACCACGTGATTCCCTCGTGATTCCCACGTGATTCCCACGTGATACCCCCGTGAGTGACACGTGACTCCCACGTGATTCCAACGTGATTCCCTCGTGATCCCCACGTGATTGACACGTGGTTCCCACGTTACTCCCCCGTGATTCCCACGTGATTGACAGGTGATTCCCTCGTGAGTCTCATGTTATTGACACGTGATTCGCTCGTGATTCCAACGTGACCCCCTCGTTATTCCCACGTTATTGACACGTGATTCCCACGTTATTCCCACGTGATTCCCATGTGATACCCACGTGATTGACACGTGATTCCCACGTGATTGACATGTGATTCCAACGTGGATTGACACGTGATTCCCACGTGACTGACACGTGAGTCCCACGTGACTCCCAGGTGATTCCCACGTGATTACCACGTGATTGACAGGTGATTTCCAAGTGATTCCCGTGTGATTCCCACGTGATTGACACGTGATTCCCACTTGATTCTCACGTGATTGACACGTGATTCCCACGTGATTCCACGTGATTGACACGTGATTCCCAAGTGATTCCCACGTGATTCCCACGTGATTCCCACGTGATTCTCACATGATTTCCACGTGATTGACACCTGATTCCCACGTGATTTCCACGTGATTGACACGTGATTCCCACGTGAATGATACGTAGTTCCCACGGGATTCCCACGTGATTCCCACGTGATTCCCACGTGATTGACACGTGATTCCCATGTGATTCCCACGTGATTGACACGTGATTCCCACGTGATTTCCACGTGATTCCAACGTGATTGACACGTGATTCCCAAATGATTCCCACGTGATTCCCACGTGATTCACTCGTGATTGACACGTGATTCCCACATGATTCCCACGTGATTGACACGTGATTCCCCGGTGATTCCCACGTTATTGACACGTGATTCCCACGTGATTCCCACGTGATTCCCACGTGATTCTCACATGATTGACACGTTACTCCCACGTGATTCCCACGTGATTGACATGTGATTCCCAAGTGATTCCCGTGTGATTCCCACGTGATTGACACGTGATTCCCACGTGATTCCCACGTGATTGACACGTAATTCCCACTTGATTCTCACGTGATTGACACGTGATTCCCACGTGATTCCACGTGACTGACACGTGATTCTCATGTGATTCCCACGTGATTCCCACTTGATTCCCACGTGATTCTCACGTGATTCCCACGTGATTGACACGTGATTCCAAAGTGATTCCCACGTGATACCCACGTGATTGACACGTGATTCCCACGTGATTCCCACGTGATTGACACGTGATTCCCACGTGATTCCCACGTGATACCCAGGTGATTGACACGTGATTCCCACGTGATTCCCACGTGATTGACACGTGATTCCCACGTGATTCCCACGTGATATCCATGTGATTGACACGTGATTCCCAGGCGATTCCCACGTGATTCCCACGTGATTGACACGTGATTCCTACCTGATTCCCACTTGATTGACACGTGATTCCCACGTGATTCCCACGTGAATTACAGGTGATTCCCACATCATTCCCATGTGATTCCCACGTGATTGACACGTGATTCCCACGTGATTCCCACGTGATATCCAAGTGATTGACACGTGATTCCCATGCGATTCCCCCGAGATTCCCACGTGATTGACACATGATTCCTACGTTCTTCCCACGTGATTGACGCATGATTCCCATGTGATTCCCATGTGATTCGCACGTGATTCCCACGTTATTGACATGTGATTCCCTCATGATTCCCACTCGATTCCCACGTGATTGACACGTGATTCCCACCTGATTCCCAGTGACTGACACGTGATTCCCACGTGATTGACACGTGATTTCCACGTGATTCCCACGTGATTGATACGTGATTCCCACGTTATGCCCACGTGATGGACAAGTGATTCCCACGTCATTCCCACGTGATTCCCACGTGATTTACACGTGATTCCTACGTGATTCCCATGTGATTGACGCATGATTCCCACGTGATTCCCATGTGATTCCCACGTGATTCCCTCGTGATACACACGTGACTGACCCGTGAATCGCACGTGATTCCCACGTTATTCACATGTGATTCCCTCGTGATTCCCACGCGATTCCCACGTGATTGACACTTGATTCCCACGTGATTGACACGTGATTCCCACGTGATTCCCACGTGATACCCACGTGATTGACACGTGATTCCCACGTGATACCCACGTGATTGACACGTGATTCCCACGTGATTCCCACGTGAGTCCCACGTGATTCCTACGTGATTCCCACGTGATTGACACGTGATTCCCAAGTGATTCCCGTGTGATTCCCACGTGATTGACACGTGATTCCCAAGTGATTCCCATGTGATTCCCACATGATTGACACATCATTCCCAAGTGATTCCCATGTGATTCCCACGTAATTGACACGTGATTACCACGTGATTCCCATGCGATTCCCACGTGATTGACACGTGATTCCCACGTGATTCCCACGTGATTGATACGTGATTCCCACGTTATTCCCACGTGATGAACAAGTGATTCTTACGTGATTCCCACGTGATTCCCACGTGATTGACACGTGATACCCACATGATTCCAATGTGATTCCCACGTGATTGACACGTGATTCCCACGTGATTCCCACGTGATACCCACGTGATTGACAGGTGATTCCCACGTGATTCCCACGTGATTCCCACGTGATTGACACGTGATTACCACGTGAAACCACGTGATTCCCACGTGATACCCACGTGATTGACACGTGATTCCCACGTGATTCACACGTGATTGACACGTGATTCCCACGTGATTCCCTCGTGATTCCCACGTGATTGACACGTGACTCCCAGGTGATTCCAACGTGATTCCCTCGTGATCCCCACGTGATGCGCACGTGATGCCCACGTGATTGATACGTGATTCCCACGTGATTGACACGTGATTCCCACGTGATTCCCACGTGATTGACACGTTATTCCCAAGTGATTCCCACGTGATTCACTCGTGATTGACACGTGACTTCCACATGATTCCAACGTGATGGACACGTGATTTCCAAGTGATTATCACGTGATTAACATGTGATTCCCACGTGATTCCCACGTGACTCCCACGTGATTCCCACGTGATTGACACGTGATTCCCACGTGATTCCCACGTGATTGACGCATGATTCCCACGTGATTCCCACGTGATTGACACGTGATTCCCACGTGATTACCACGTGACTCCCACATGATTCCCACGTGATTGTCACGTGATTCCCACGTGATTCCCACATTATTGACACGTGACTCCCACGTGATTCCCACGTGATTGACACGTGATTCCCACGTGATTCCCACGTGATTGACACGTGATTCTCACGTGAATGATACGTAGTTCCCACGGGATTCCCACGTGATTCCCACGTGATTCCCACGTGATTGACACGTGATTCCCATGTGATTCCCACGTGATTGACACGTGATTCCCACGTGATTTCCACGTGATTCCAACGTGATTGACACGTGATTCCCAAATGATTCCCACGTGATTCCCACGTGATTCACTCGTGATTGACACGTGATTCCCACATGATTCCCACGTGATTGACACGTGATTCCCCGGTGATTCCCACATGATTGACACGTGATTCCCACGTGATTCCCACGTGATTGACAAGTGATTGACACGTGATTCCCCGGTGATTCCCACATGATTGACACGTGATTCCCTCGTGATTCCCAAGTGATTGACACGTGATTCCCTCGTGATTTCCACATGAATGACACGTGATTCCCACGTGATTCCCACGTGATTCCCACGTGATTCCCACATGATTGACACGTTACTCCCACGTGATTCCCACGTGATTGACACGTGATTCCCTCGTGATTCCCACGTGATTGACACGTGATTCCCACTTGATTCTCACGTGATTGACACGTGATTCCCACGTGATTCCACGTGATTGACACGTGATTCTCATGTGATTCCCACGTGATTCCCACTTGATTCCCAAGTGATTCTCACGTGATTCCCACGTGATTGACACGTGATTCCAAAGTCATTCCCACGTGATACCCACGATATTGACACGTGATTATCACGTGATTTCAACGTGTTTCCCACGTGATCCCCACGTGATGCGCACGTGATTCCCACGTGATTGACAGGTGATTACCACGTGATTCCCACGTGATACCCACGTGATTGACATGTGATTCCCACGTGATTGACACGTGATTCCCACGTGATGGACACGTGAGTCCCACGTGATTCCCAGGTGATTCCCACGTGATTCCCACGTGATTGACATGTGAATCCCAAGTGATTCCCGTGTGATTCCCACGTGATTGACACGTGATTCCCACTTGATTCTCATGTGATTGACACGTGATACCCACGTGATTGACACGTGATTCCCACGTGATTCTCACGTGATTCCCACGTGATACCCAGGTGATTGAAACATGATTCCCACGTGATTCCCACGTGATTGACACGTGATTCCCAAGTGATTCCCACGTGATTCCCACGTGATACCCAGGTGATTGAAACGTGATTCCCACGTGATTCCCTCGTGATTGACACGTGATTCCCACGTGATATCCACGTGATTGACACGTGATTCCCAGGCGATTCCCACGTGATTCCCACGTGAATTACAGGTGATTCCCACATCATTCCCATGTGATTCCCACGTGATTGACACGTGATTTCCACGTGATTCCCACGTGATTGATACGTGATTCCCACGTTATGCCCACGTGATGGACAAGTGATTCCCACGTCATTCCCACGTGATTCCCACGTGATTTACACGTGATTCCTACGTGATTCCCATGTGATTGACGCATGATTCCCACGTGATTCCCATGTGATTCCCACGTGATTCCCTCATGATACACACGTGATTGACCCGTGAATCGCACGTGATTTCCACGTTATTCACATGTGATTCCCTCGTGATTCCCACGCGATTCCCACGTGATTGACACTTGATTCCCACGTGATTGACACGTGATTCCCACGTGATTCCCACGTGATACCCACGTGATTGACACGTGATTCCCACGTGATACCCACGTGATTGACACGTGATTCCCACGTGATTCCCACGTGAGTCCCACGTGATTCCTACGTGATTCCCACGTGATTGACACGTGATTCCCAAGTGATTCCCGTGTGATTCCCACGTGATTGACACGTGATTCCCAAGTGATTCCCATGTGATTCCCACATGATTGACACATCATTCCCAAGTGATTCCCATGTGATTCCCACGTAATTGACACGTGATTACCACGTGATTCCCATGCGATTCCCACGTGATTGACACGTGATTCCCACGTGATTGATACGTGATTCCCACGTTATTCCCACGTGATGAACAAGTGATTCTTACGTGATTCCCACGTGATTCCCACGTGATTGACACGTGATACCCACATGATTCCAATGTGATTCCCACGTGATTGACACGTGATTCCCACGTGATTCCCACGTGATACCCACGTGATTGACAGGTGATTCCCACGTGATTCCCACGTGATTCCCACGTGATTGACACGTGATTACCACGTGAAACCACGTGATTCCCACGTGATACCCACGTGATTGACACGTTATTCCCACGTGATTCACACGTGATTGACACGTGATTCCCACGTGATTCCCTCGTGATTCCCACGTGATTGACACGTAATTCCCACGTGATTCCCACGTGATTCCCACGTGTTTCCCACGAGATTGACACGTGATTCCCACGTGATTCCCACGTCATTGACAGGTGATTCCCACGTGATTCCCACGTGATTGACACGTTATTCCCAAGTGATTCCCACGTGATTCACTCGTGATTGACACGTGACTTCCACATGATTCCCACGTGATGTACACGTGATTCCCAAGTGATTATCACGTGATTAACATGTGATTCCCACGTGATTCCCAAGTGACTCCCACGTGATTCCCACGTGATTGACACGTGATTCCCACGTGATTCCCACGTGATTGACGCATGATTCCCACGTGATTCCCACGTGATTCCCACATGATTGACACGTGACACCCACGTGATTGACACGTGATTCCCACGTGATTCCCACGTGATTGACACGTGATTCCCACGTGATGCCCACGTGATTGACACGTGATTCCCACGTGAATGATACGTAGTTCCCACGGGATTCCCACGTGATTCCCACGTGATTCCCACGTGATTGACACGTGATTCCCACGTGATTCCCACGTGATTGACACGTGATTCCCACGTGATTTCCACGTGATTCCAACGTGATTGACACGTGATTCCCAAATGATTCCCACATGATTTCCACGTGATTCACTCGTGATTGACACGTGATTCCAACATGATTCCCACGTGATTGACACGTGATTCCCCGGTGATTCCCACGTGATTGACACGTGATTCCCACGTGATTCCCATGTGATTGACAAGTGATTGACACGTGATTCCCACGTGAATCTCACGTGATTCCCACGTGATTCCCACGTGATACCCCCGTGACTGACACGTGACTCCCACGTGATTCCAACGTGATTCCCTCGTGATCCCCACGTGATTGACACGTGGTTCCCACGTTACTCCCCCGTGATTCCCACGTGATTGACAGGTGATTCCCTCGTGAGTCTCATGTTATTGACACGTGATTCGCTCGTGATTCCAACGTGACTCCCTCATGATTCCCACGTTATTGACACGTGATTCCCACGTTATTCCCACGTGATTCCCACGTGATACCCACGTGATTGACACGTGATTCCCAAGTGATTGACATGTGATTCCAACGTGATTGACACGTGATTCCCACGTGACTGACACGTGAGTCCCACGTGATTCCCAGGTGATTCCCACGTGATTACCACGTGATTGACAGGTGATTCCCAAGTGATTCCCGTGTGATTCCCACGTGATTGACACGTGATTCCCACTTGATTCTCACGTGATTGACACGTGATTCCCACGTGATTCCACGTGATTGACACGTGATTCCCACGTGATTCCCACGTGATTCTCACATGATTTCCACGTGATTGACACCTGATTCCCACGTGATTTCCACATGATTGACACGTGATTCCCACGTGAATGATACGTAGTTCCCACGGGATTCCCACGTGATTCCCACGTGATTGACACGTGACTCCCACGTGATTCCAACGTGACTCCCTCGTGATCCCCACGTGATGCGCACGTGATGCCCACGTGATTGACACGTGATTGATACGTGATTCCCACATGATTCCCACGTGATGGACACGTGATTCCCAAGTGATTCCCATGTGATTCCCACGTGATTGACACGTGATTCCCACGTGATTCTCACGTGATACCCACGTGATCGACACGTGATTCCCACGTGATTCCCACGTGATACCCACGTGATCGACACGTGATTCCCACGTGATTGACACGTGATTCCCAAGTGGTTCCCATGTGATTCCCTCGTGATTGACACGTGATTCCCACGTGATTCTCACGTGATACCCACGTGATACCCACGTGATTGACACGTGATTCCCTCGTGATTGACACGTGATTCCCACGTGATTCCCTCGTGATTCCCAAGTGATAGACACGTGATTCCCTCGTGATTTCCACATGAATGACACGTGATAACAACGTGATTCCCATGTGATTCCCACGTTATTCACATGTGATTCCCTCGTGATTCCCACGCGATTCCCACGTGATTGACACGTGATTCCCACGTGATTCCCATGTGATTGACACGTGATTCCCAAGTGATTCCCATTTGATTCCCAGGTGATTGACACGTGATTCCCAAGTGATTCCCATGTGATTCCCACATGATTGACACGTCATTCCCAAGTGATTCCCATGTGATTCCCACGTAATTGACACGTGATTCCCACGTGATTCCCACGTGATTCCCACGTGATTGACACGTGATTCCCACGTGATTGACACGTGACTGACACCGGATTCTCACGTGATTGACACGTGATTCCCACGTGAGTCCCACGTGATTCCTACGTGATTCCCACGTGATAGACACGTGGTTCCCACGTTATTCCCCCGTGATTCCCACGTGATTGACACGTGATTCCCTCGTGAGTCTCATGTGATTGACACGTGATTCGCTCGTGGTTCCAACGTGACTCACTCGTGATTCCCACGTTATTGACACGTGATTCCCACGTGATTCCCACGTGATTCCCACGTGATACCCACGTGATTGACACGTGATTCCCACGTGATTGACATGTGATTCCCACGTGACTGACACGTGATTCCCACGTGATTGACACGTGAGTCCCACGTGATTTCCAGGTGATTCCCACGTGATTCCCACGTGATTGACACGTGATTCCCACGTGATTCCCACGTGATCGACACGTGATTCCCACTTGATTCTCACGTGATTGACACGTGATTCCCACGTGATTCCCACGTGATTCCCACGTGATTCCAACGTGATTGACACGTGATTCCCAAGTGATTCCCATGTGATTCCCACGTGATTGACACGTGATTCCCATGTGATACCCACGTGATTGACACGTGATTCCCACGTGATTGACACGTGATTCCCACGTGATTCCCACGTGATATCCAAGTGATTGACACGTGATTCCCATGCGATTCCCCCGAGATTCCCACGTGATTGACACATGATTCATACGTTCTTCCCACGTGATTGACGCATGATTCCCATGTGATTCCCATGTGATTCGCACGTGATTCCCACGTTATTGACATGTGATTCCCACCTGATTCCCAGTGACTGACACGTGATTCTCACGTGATTGACACGTGATTCCCACGTGAGTCCCACGTGATTCCCTCGTGATTTCCACGTGATTGACACGTGGTTCCCACGTTATTCCCCCGTGATTCCCACGTGATTGACACGTGATTCCCTCGTGAGACTCATGTGATTGACACGTGAATCGCTCGTGATTCCAACGTGACTCCCTCGTGATTCCCACGTTATTGACACGTGATTCCCACGTTATTCCCACGTGATTCCCACGTGATACCCACGTGATTGACACGTGATTCCCACGTGATTGACATGTGATTCCCACGTGATTGACACGTGATTCCCACGTGATTGACACGTGAGTCCCACGTGATTCCCAGGTGATTCCCACGTGATTCCCACGTGATTGACATGTGATTCCCAAGTGATTCCCGTGTGATTCCCACGTGATTGACACGTGATTCCCACTTGATTCTCACGTGTTTGACACGTGATTCCCACGTGATTCCACGTGATTGACACGTGATTCCCACGTGATTCCCACGTGATTCTCACGTGATTCCCACGTGATTGACACGTGATTCCCAAGTGATTCCCACGTGATACCCACGTGATTAACACGTGATTACCACGTGATTCCAACGTGTTTCCCACGTGATTTCCACGTGATGCGCACGTGATTCCCACGTGATTGACACGTGATTCCCATGTGATTCCCACGTGATTCCAACGTGATTCACACGTGATTCCCAAGTGATTCCCACGTGATTCCCACGTGATACCCAGGTGATTGAAACGTGATTCCCACGTGATTCCCACGTGATTGACACGTGATTCCCCCGTGATATCCACGTGATTGACACGTGATTCCCAGGCGATTCCCACGTGATTCCCAAGTGATTGACACGTGATTCCTACGTGATTCCCACTTGATTGACACGTGATTCCCACGTGATTCCCACGTGAATTACAGGTGATTCCCACATCATTCCCATGTGATTCCCACGTGATTGACACGTGATTTCCACGTGATTCCCACGTGATTGATACGTGATTCCCACGTTATGCCCACGTGATGGACAAGTGATTCCCACGTCATTCCCACGTGATTCCCACGTGATTGACACGTGATTGACACGTGATTCCCACGTGATTCCCACGTGATTGACACGTGATTCCCACGTGAGTCCCACGTGATTCCTACGTGATTCCCACGTGATTGACAGGTGATTCCCAAGTGATTCCCATGTGATTCCCACGTGATTGACACGTGATTCCCAAGTGATTCCCATGTGATTCCCACATGATTGACACATCATTCCCAAGTGATTCCCATGTGATTCCCACGTAATTGACACGTGATTACCACGTGATTCCCATGCGATTCCCACGTGATTGACACGTGATTCCCACGTGATTCCCACGTGATTGATACGTGATTCCCACGTTATTCCCACGTGATGAACAAGTGATTCTTACGTGATTCCCACGTGATTCCCACGTGATTGACACGTGATACCCACATGATTCCAATGTGATTCCCACGTGATTGACACGTGATTCCCACGTGATTCCCACGTGATACCCACCTGATTGACAGGTGATTCCCACGTGATTCCCACGTGATTCCCACGTGATTGACACGTGATTACCACGTGAAACCACGTGATTCCCACGTGATACCCACGTGATTGACACGTGATTCCCACGTGATTCACACGTGATTGACACGTGATTCCCACGTGATTCCCTCGTGATTCCCACGTGATTGACACGTAATTCCCACGTGATTCCCACGTGTTTCCCACGAGATTGACACGTGATTCCCACGTGATTCCCACGTGATTGACAGGTGATTCCCACGTGATTCCCACGTGATTGACACGTTATTCCCAAGTGATTCCCACGTGATTCACTCGTGATTGACACGTGACTTCCACATGATTCCCACGTTATGGACACGTGATTCCCAAGTGATTATCACGTGATTAACATGTAATTCCCACGTGATTCCCAAGTGACTCCCACGTGATTCCCACGTGATTGACACGTGATTCCCACGTGATTCCCACGTGATTGACGCATGATTCCCACGTGATTCCCACGTGATTCCCACATGATTGACACGTGACTCCCACGTGATTCCCACGTGATTGACACGTGATTCCCACGTGATTCCCACGTGATTTCCACGTGATTGACACGTGATTCCCACGTGATGCCCTCGTGATTGACACGTGATTCCCACGTGAATGATACGTAGTTCCCACGGGATTCCCACGTGATTCCCACGTGATTCCCACGTGATTGACACGTGATTCCCACGTGATTCCCACGTGATTGACATGTGATTCCCACGTGATTTCCACGTGATTCCAACGTGATTGACACGTGATTCCCAAATGATTCCCACGTGATTTCCACGTGATTCACTCGTGATTGACACGTGATTCCCACATGATTCCCACGTGATTGACACGTGATTCCCCGGTGATTCCCACGTGATTGACACGTGATTCCCACGTGATTCCCACGTGATTGACAAGTGATTGACACGTGATTCCCACGTGAATCTCACGTGATTCCCACGTGATTTCCACATGAATGACACGTGATTCCCATGTGATTCCCACGTGATACCCACGTGATTGACACATGACTCCCAGGTGATTCCAACGTGATTCCCTCGTGATCCCCACGTGATGCGCACGTGATGCCCACGTGATTGATACGTGATTCCCACGTGATTGACACGTGATTCCCAAGTGATTCCCACGTGATTGACACGTGATTCCCTCGTGATTCCCAAGTGATTGACACGTGATTCCCTCGTGATTTCCACATGAATGACATGTGATTACCACGTGATTCCCACGTGATTCCCACGTGATACCCACGTGACTGACACGTGACTCCCACGTGATTCCAACGTGATTCCCTCGTGATCCCCACGTGATTGACACGTGGTTCCCACGTTACTCCCCCGTGATTCCCACGTGATTGACACGTGATTCCCTCGTGAGACTCATGTGATTGACACTTGATTCGCTCGTGATTCCAACGTGACTCCCTCGTGATTCCCACGTTATTGACACGTGATTCCCACGTTATTCCCACGTGATTCCCACGTGATACCCACGTGATTGACACTTGATTCCCACGTGATTGACATGTGATTCCAACGTGATTGACACGTGATTCCCACGTGACTGACACGTGAGTCCCACGTGATTCCCAGGTGATTCCCACGTGATTACCACGTGATTGACAGGTGATTCCCAAGTGATTCCCGTGTGATTCCCACGTGATTGACACGTGATTCCCACTTGATTCTCACGTGATTGACACGTGATTCCCACGTGATTCCACGTGATTGACACGTGATTCCCAAGTGATTCCCACGTGATTGCCACGTGATTCCCACGTGATTCTCACATGATTTCCACGTGATTGACACCTGATTCCCACGTGATTTCCACGTGATTGACACGTGATTCCCATGTGAATGATACGTAGTTCCCACGGGATTCCCACGTGATTCCCACGTGATTCCCACGTGATTGACACGTGATTCCCATGTGATTCCCACGTGATTGACACGTGACTCCCACGTGATTTCCACGTGATTCCAACGTGATTGACACGTGATTCCCAAATGATTCCAACGTGATTCCCACGTGATTCACTCGTGATTGACACGTGATTCCCACATGATTGACACGTGATTCCCTGGTGATTCCCACGTGATTGACACGTGATTCCCACGTGATTCCCACGTGATTCCCACGTGATTCTCACATGATTGACACGTTACTCCCACATGATTCCCACGTGATTGACATGTGATTCCCAAGTGATTCCCGTGTGATTCCCACGTGATTGACACGTGATTCCCACGTGATTCCCACGTGATTGACACGTAATTCCCACTTGATTCTCACGTGATTGACACGTGATTCCCACGTGATTCCACGTGATTGACACGTGATTCTCATGTGATTCCCACGTGATTCCCACTTGATTCCCACGTGATTCTCACGTGATTCCCACGTGATTGACACGTGATTCCAAAGTGATTCCCACGTGATACCCAGGTGATTGACACGTGAATCCCACGTGATTCCCACGTGATTGACACGTGATTCCCACGTGATTCCCACGTGATACCCAGGTGACTGACACGTGATTCCCACGTGATTTCCACGTGATTGACACGTGATTCCCACGTGATTCCCACGTGATATCCACGTGATTGACACGTGATTCCCAGGCGATTCCCACGTGATTCCCACGTGATTGACACGTGATTCCTACGTGATTCCCACTTGATTGACACGTGATTCCCACGTGATTCCCACGTGAATTACAGGTGATTCCCACATCATTCCCATGTGATTCCCACGTGATTGACACGTGATTTCCACGTGATTCCCACGTGATTGATACGTGATTCCCACGTTATGCCCACGTGATGGACAAGTGATTCCCACGTCATTCCCACGTGATTCCCACGTGATTTACACGTGATTCCTACGTGATTCCCATGTGATTGACGCATGATTCCCACGTGATTCCCATGTGATTCCCACGTGATTCCCTCGTGATACACACGTGATTGACCCGTGAATCGCACGTGATTTCCACGTTATTCACATGTGATTCCCTCGTGATTCCCACGCGATTCCCACGTGATTGACACGTGATTCCCACGTGATTCCCACGTGATTGACACGTGATTCCCAAGTGATTCCCACGTGATTGACACGTGATTCCCTCGTGATTCCCAAGTGATTGACACGTGATTCCCTCGTGATTTCCACATGAATGACACGTGATTACCACGTGATTCCCTCGTGATTCCCACGTGATTCCCACGTGATACCCCCGTGAGTGACACGTGACTCCCACGTGATTCCAACGTGATTCCCTCGTGATCCCCACGTGATTGACACGTGGTTCCCACGTTACTCCCCCGTGATTCCCACGTGATTGACAGGTGATTCCCTCGTGAGTCTCATGTTATTGACACGTGATTCGCTCGTGATTCCAACGTGACCCCCTCGTTATTCCCACGTTATTGACACGTGATTCCCACGTTATTCCCACGTGATTCCCATGTGATACCCACGTGATTGACACGTGATTCCCACGTGATTGACATGTGATTCCAACGTGGATTGACACGTGATTCCCACGTGACTGACACGTGAGTCCCACGTGACTCCCAGGTGATTCCCACGTGATTACCACGTGATTGACAGGTGATTTCCAAGTGATTCCCGTGTGATTCCCACGTGATTGACACGTGATTCCCACTTGATTCTCACGTGATTGACACGTGATTCCCACGTGATTCCATGTGATTGACACGTGATTCCCAAGTGATTCCCACGTGATTCCCACGTGATTCCCACGTGATTCTCACATGATTTCCACGTGATTGACACCTGATTCCCACGTGATTTCCACGTGATTGACACGTGATTCCCACGTGAATGATACGTAGTTCCCACGGGATTCCCACGTGATTCCCACGTGATTCCCACGTGATTGACACGTGATTCCCATGTGATTCCCACGTGATTGACACGTGATTCCCACGTGATTTCCACGTGATTCCAACGTGATTGACACGTGATTCCCAAATGATTCCCACGTGATTCCCACGTGATTCACTCGTGATTGACACGTGATTCCCACATGATTCCCACGTGATTGACACGTGATTCCCCGGTGATTCCCACGTGATTGACACGTGATTCCCACGTGATTCCCAAGTGATTCCCACGTGATTCTCACATGATTGACACGTTACTCCCACGTGATTCCCACGTGATTGACATGTGATTCCCAAGTGATTCCCGTGTGATTCCCACGTGATTGACACGTGATTCCCACGTGATTCCCACGTGATTGACACGTAATTCCCACTTGATTCTCACGTGATTGACACGTGATTCCCACGTGATTCCACGTGATTGACTCGTGATTCTCATGTGATTCCCACGTGATTCCCACTTGATTCCCACGTGATTCTCACGTGATTCCCACGTGATTGACACGTGATTCCAAAGTGATTCCCACGTGATACCCACGTGATTGACACGTGATTAGCACGTGATTTCAACGTGTTTCCCACGTGATCCCCACGTGATGCGCACGTGATACCCACGTGATTGACACGTGATTCCCACGTGATTCCCACGTGATTGACACGTGATTCCCACGTGATTCCCACGTGATATCCACGTGATTGACACGTGATTCCCAGGCGATTCCCACGTGATTCCCACGTGATTGACACATGATTCCTATGTGATTCCCACGTGATTGCCACGTGATTGCCACGTGATTCCCACGTGAATTACAGGTGATTCCCATGGGATTCCCATGTGATTCCCACGTGATTGACACGTGATTTCCACGTGATTCCCACGTGATTGATACGTGATTCCCACGTTATTCTCACATGATGGACAAGTGATTCCCACGTGATTCCCATGTGATTCCCACGTGATTCCCTCGTGATACACACGTGATTGACCCGTGAATCGCACGTGATTCCCACGTTATTCACATGTGATTCCCTCGTGATTCCCACGCGATTCCCACGTGATTGACACGTGATTCCCACGTGATACCCACGTGATTGACACGTGATTCCCACGTGATTCCCACGTGATTGACACGTGATTCCCACGTGATACCCACGTGATTGACACGTGATTCCCACGTGAGTCCCACGTGATTCCTACGTGATTCCCACGTGATTGACACGTGATTCCCAAGTGATTGCCATGTGATTCCCACGTGATTGACACGTGATTCCCAAGTGATTCCCATGTGATTCCCACATGATTGACACATCATTCCCAAGTGATTCCCATGTGATTCCCACGTAATTGACACGTGATTACCACGTGATTCCCATGCGATTCCCACGTGATTGACACGTGATTCCCACGTGATTCCCACGTGATTGATACGTGATTCCCACGTTATTCCCACGTGATGAACAAGTGATTCTTACGTGATTCCCACGTGATTCCCACGTGATTGACACGTGATACCCACATGATTCCAATGTGATTCCCATGTGATTGACACGTGATTCCCAAATGATTCCCACGTGATACCCACGTGATTGACAGGTGATTCCCACGTGATTCCCACGTGATTCCCACGTGATTGACACGTGATTACCACGTGAAACCACGTGATTCCCACGTGATACCCACGTGATTGACACGTGATTCCCACGTGATTCACACGTGATTGACACGTGATTCCCACGTGATTCCCTCGTGATTCCCACGTGATTGACACGTAATTCCCACGTGATTCCCACGTGATTCCCACGTGTTTCCCACGAGATTGACACGTGATTCCCACGTGATTCCCACGTGATTGACAGGTGATTCCCACGTGATTCCCACGTGATTGACACGTTATTCCCAAGTGATTCCCACGTGATTCACTCGTGATTGACACGTGACTTCCACATGATGCCCACGTGATGGACACGTGATTCCCAAGTGATTATCACGTGATTAACATGTGATTCCCACGTGATTCCCAAGTGACTCCCACGTGATTCCCACGTGATTGACACGTGATTCCCACGTGATTCCCACGTGATTGACGCATGATTCCCACGTGATTCCCACGTGATTCCCACATGATTGACACGTGACTCCCACGTGATTCCCACGTGATTGACACGTGATTCCCACGTGATTCCCACGTGATACCCACGTGATTGACACGTGATTCCCACGTGAATGATACGTAGTTCCCACGGGATTCCCACGTGATTCCCACGTGATTCCCACGTGATTTACACGTGATTCCCACGTGATTCCCACGTGATTGACACGTGATTCCCACGTGATTTCCACGTGATTCCAACGTGATTGACACGTGATTCCCAAATGATTCCCACGTGATTTCCACGTGATTCACTCGTGATTGACACGTGAATCCCACATGATTCCCACGAGATTGACACGTGATTCCCCGGAGATTCCCACGTGATTGACACGTGATTCCCACGTGATTCCCACGTGATTGACAAGTGATTGACACGTGATTCCCACGTGAATCTCACGTGATTCCCACGTGATTTCCACATGAATGACACGTGATTCCCATGTGCTTCCCACGTGATACCCACGTGATTGACACGTGACTCCCAGGTGATTCCAACGTGATTCCCTCGTGATCCCCACGTGATGCGCACGTGATGCCCACGTGATTGATACGTGATTCCCACGTGATTGACACGTGATTCCCAAGTGATTCCCACGTGATTGACACGTGATTCCCTAGTGATTCCCAAATGATTGACACGTGATTCCCTCGTGATTTCCACATGAATGACACGTGATTACCACGTGATTCCCACGTGATTCCCACGTGATTCCCACGTGATACCCACGTGACTGACACGTGACTCCCACGTGATTCCAACGTGATTCCCTCGTGATCCCCACGTGATTGACACGTGGTTCCCACGTTACTCCCCCGTGATTCCCACGTGATTGACAGGTGATTCCCTCGTGAGTCTCATGTTATTGACACGTGATTCGCTCGTGATTCCAACGTGACTCCCTCGTGATTCCCACGTTATTGACACGTGATTCCCACGTTATTCCCACGTGATTCCCACGTGATACCCACGTGATTGACACGTGATTCCCACGTGATTGACATGTGATTCCAATGTGATTGACACGTGATTCCCACGTGACTGACACGTGAGTCCCACGTGATTCCCAGGTGATTCGCACGTGATTACCACGTGATTGACAGGTGATTCCCAAGTGATTCCCGTGTGATTCCCACGTGATTGACACGTAATTCCCACTTGATTCTCACGTGATTGACACGTGATTCCCACGTGATTCCACGTGATTGACACATGATTCCCAAGTGATTCCCACGTGATTCCCACGTGATTCCCACGTGATTCTCACATGATTTCCACGTGATTGACACCTGATTCCCACGTGATTTCCACGTGATTGACACGTGATTCCCACGTGAATGATACGTAGTTCCCACGGGATTCCCACGTGATTCCCACGTGATTCCCACGTGATTGTCACGTGATTCCCATGTGATTCCCACGTGATTGACACGTGACTCCCACGTGATTTCCACGTGATTCCAACGTGATTGACACGTGATTCCCAAATGATGCCCACGTGATTCCCCCGTGATTCACTCGTGATTGACACGTGATTCCCACATGATTGACACGTGATTCCCCGGTGATTCCCACGTTATTGACACGTGATTCCCACGTGATTCCCACGTGATTCCCACGTGATTCTCACATGATTGACACGTTACTCCCACGTGATTCCCACGTGATTGACATGTGATTCCCAAGTGATTCGCGTGTGATTCCCACGTGATTGACACGTGATTCCCACGTGATTCCCACGTTATTGACACGTGATTCCCACGTGATTCCCACGTGATTCTCACATGATTGACACGTTACTCCCACGTGATTCCCACGTGATTGACATGTGATTCCCAAGTGATTCCCGTGTGATTCCCACGTGATTGTCACGTGATTCCCATGTGATTCCCACGTGATTGACACGTGACTCCCACGTGATTTCCACGTGATTCCAACGTGATTGACACGTGATTCCCAAATGATTCCAACGTGATTCCCACGTGATTCACTCGTGATTGACACGTGATTCCCACATGATTGACACGTGATTCCCTGGTGATTCCCACGTGATTGACACGTGATTCCCACGTGATTCCCACGTGATTCCCACGTGATTCTCACATGATTGACACGTTACTCCCACATGATTCCCACGTGATTGACATGTGATTCCCAAGTGATTCCCGTGTGATTCCCACGTGATTGACACGTGATTCCCACGTGATTCCCACGTGATTGACACGTAATTCCCACTTGATTCTCACGTGATTGACACGTGATTCCCACGTGATTCCACGTGATTGACACGTGATTCTCATGTGATTCCCACGTGATTCCCACTTGATTCCCACGTGATTCTCACGTGATTCCCACGTGATTGACACGTGATTCCAAAGTGATTCCCACGTGATACCCAGGTGATTGACACGTGAATCCCACGTGATTCCCACGTGATTGACACGTGATTCCCACGTGATTCCCACGTGATACCCAGGTGACTGACACGTGATTCCCACGTGATTTCCACGTGATTGACACGTGATTCCCACGTGATATCCACGTGATTGACACGTGATTCCCAGGCGATTCCCACGTGATTCCCACGTGATTGACACGTGATTCCTACGTGATTCCCACTTGATTGACACGTGATTCCCACGTGATTCCCACGTGAATTACAGGTGATTCCCACATCATTCCCATGTGATTCCCACGTGATTGACACGTGATTTCCACGTGATTCCCACGTGATTGATACGTGATTCCCACGTTATGCCCACGTGATGGACAAGTGATTCCCACGTCATTCCCACGTGATTCCCACGTGATTTACACGTGATTCCTACGTGATTCCCATGTGATTGACGCATGATTCCCACGTGATTCCCATGTGATTCCCACGTGATTCCCTCGTGATACACACGTGATTGACCCGTGAATCGCACGTGATTTCCACGTTATTCACATGTGATTCCCTCGTGATTCCCACGCGATTCCCACGTGATTGACACGTGATTCCCACGTGATTCCCACGTGATTGACACGTGATTCCCACGTGATACCCACGTGATTGACACGTGTTTCCCAAGTGATTCCCACGTGATTGACACGTGATTCCCTCGTGATTCCCAAGTGATTGACACGTGATTCCCTCGTGATTTCCACATGAATGACACGTGATTACCACGTGATTCCCTCGTGATTCCCACGTGATTCCCACGTGATACCCCCGTGAGTGACACGTGACTCCCACGTGATTCCAACGTGATTCCCTCGTGATCCCCACGTGATTGACACGTGGTTCCCACGTTACTCCCCCGTGATTCCCACGTGATTGACAGGTGATTCCCTCGTGAGTCTCATGTTATTGACACGTGATTCGCTCGTGATTCCAACGTGACCCCCTCGTTATTCCCACGTTATTGACACGTGATTCCCACGTTATTCCCACGTGATTCCCATGTGATACCCACGTGATTGACACGTGATTCCCACGTGATTGACATGTGATTCCAACGTGGATTGACACGTGATTCCCACGTGACTGACACGTGAGTCCCACGTGACTCCCAGGTGATTCCCACGTGATTACCACGTGATTGACAGGTGATTTCCAAGTGATTCCCGTGTGATTCCCACGTGATTGACACGTGATTCCCACTTGATTCTCACGTGATTGACACGTGATTCCCACGTGATTCCATGTGATTGACACGTGATTCCCAAGTGATTCCCACGTGATTCCCACGTGATTCCCACGTGATTCTCACATGATTTCCACGTGATTGACACCTGATTCCCACGTGATTTCCACGTGATTGACACGTGATTCCCACGTGAATGATACGTAGTTCCCACGGGATTCCCACGTGATTCCCACGTGATTCCCACGTGATTGACACGTGATTCCCATGTGATTCCCACGTGATTGACACGTGATTCCCAAGTGATTTCCACGTGATTCCAACGTGATTGACACGTGATTCCCAAATGATTCCCACGTGATTCCCACGTGATTCACTCGTGATTGACACGTGATTCCCACATGATTCCCACGTGATTGACACGTGATTCCCCGGTGATTCCCACGTGATTGACACGTGATTCCCACGTGATTCCCAAGTGATTCCCACGTGATTCTCACATGATTGACACGTTACTCCCACGTGATTCCCACGTGATTGACATGTGATTCCCAAGTGATTCCCGTGTGATTCCCACGTGATTGACACGTGATTCCCACGTGATTCCCACGTGATTGACACGTAATTCCCACTTGATTCTCACGTGATTGACACGTGATTCCCACGTGATTCCACGTGATTGACTCGTGATTCTCATGTGATTCCCACGTGATTCCCACTTGATTCCCACGTGATTCTCACGTGATTCCCACGTGATTGACACGTGATTCCAAAGTGATTCCCACGTGATACCCACGTGATTGACACGTGATTAGCACGTGATTTCAACGTGTTTCCCACGTGATCCCCACGTGATGCGCACGTGATACCCACGTGATTGACACGTGATTCCCACGTGATTCCCACGTGATTGACACGTGATTCCCACGTGATTCCCACGTGATATCCACGTGATTGACACGTGATTCCCAGGCGATTCCCACGTGATTCCCACGTGATTGACACATGATTCCTATGTGATTCCCACGTGATTGCCACGTGATTGCCACGTGATTCCCACGTGATTGATACGTGATTCCCACGTGATTCCCACGTGATTGATACGTGATTCCCACGTTATTCTCACATGATGGACAAGTGATTCCCACGTGATTCCCATGTGATTCCCACGTGATTCCCACGTGATTGACACGTGATTTCCACGTGATTCCCACGTGATTGATACGTGATTCCCACGTTATTCTCACATGATGGACAAGTGATTCCCACGTGATTCCCATGTGATTCCCACGTGATTCCCTCGTGATACACACGTGATTGACCCGTGAATCGCACGTGATTCCCACGTTATTCACATGTGATTCCCTCGTGATTCCCACGCGATTCCCACGTGATTGACACGTGATTCCCACGTGATACCCACGTGATTGACACGTGATTCCCACGTGATTCCCACGTGATTGACACGTGATTCCCACGTGATACCCACGTGATTGACACGTGATTCCCACGTGAGTCCCACGTGATTCCTACGTGATTCCCACGTGATTGACACGTGATTCCCAAGTGATTGCCATGTGATTCCCACGTGATTGACACGTGATTCCCAAGTGATTCCCATGTGATTCCCACATGATTGACACATCATTCCCAAGTGATTCCCATGTGATTCCCACGTAATTGACACGTGATTACCACGTGATTCCCATGCGATTCCCACGTGATTGACACGTGATTCCCACGTGATTCCCACGTGATTGATACGTGATTCCCACGTTATTCCCACGTGATGAACAAGTGATTCTTACGTGATTCCCACGTGATTCCCACGTGATTGACACGTGATACCCACATGATTCCAATGTGATTCCCATGTGATTGACACGTGATTCCCAAATGATTCCCACGTGATACCCACGTGATTGACAGGTGATTCCCACGTGATTCCCACGTGATTCCCACGTGATTCCCACGTGATTGACACGTGATTACCACGTGAAACCACGTGATTCCCACGTGATACCCACGTGATTGACACGTGATTCCCACGTGATTCACACGTGATTGACACGTGATTCCCACGTGATTCCCTCGTGATTCCCACGTGATTGACACGTAATTCCCACGTGATTCCCACGTGATTCCCACGTGTTTCCCACGAGATTGACACGTGATTCCCACGTGATTCCCACGTGATTGACAGGTGATTCCCACGTGATTCCCACGTGATTGACACGTTATTCCCAAGTGATTCCCACGTGATTCACTCGTGATTGACACGTGACTTCCACATGATGCCCACGTGATGGACACGTGATTCCCAAGTGATTATCACGTGATTAACATGTGATTCCCACGTGATTCCCAAGTGACTCCCACGTGATTCCCACGTGATTGACACGTGATTCCCACGTGATTCCCACGTGATTGACGCATGATTCCCACGTGATTCCCACGTGATTCCCACATGATTGACACGTGACTCCCACGTGATTCCCACGTGATTGACACGTGATTCCCACGTGATTCCCACGTGATTTCCACGTGATTGACACGTGATTCCCACGTGATACCCACGTGATTGACACGTGATTCCCACGTGAATGATACGTAGTTCCCACGGGATTCCCACGTGATTCCCACGTGATTCCCACGTGATTGACACGTGATTCCCACGTGATTCCCACGTGATTGACACGTGATTCCCACGTGATTTCCACGTGATTCCAACGTGATTGACACGTGATTCCCAAATGATTCCCACGTGATTTCCACGTGATTCACTCGTGATTGACACGTGAATCCCACATGATTCCCACGAGATTGACACGTGATTCCCCGGAGATTCCCACGTGATTGACACGTGATTCCCACGTGATTCCCACGTGATTGACAAGTGATTGACACGTGATTCCCACGTGAATCTCACGTGATTCCCACGTGATTTCCACATGAATGACACGTGATTCCCATGTGCTTCCCACGTGATACCCACGTGATTGACACGTGACTCCCAGGTGATTCCAACGTGATTCCCTCGTGATCCCCACGTGATGCGCACGTGATGCCCACGTGATTGATACGTGATTCCCACGTGATTGACACGTGATTCCCAAGTGATTCCCACGTGATTGACACGTGATTCCCTAGTGATTCCCAAATGATTGACACGTGATTCCCTCGTGATTTCCACATGAATGACACGTGATTACCACGTGATTCCCACGTGATTCCCACGTGATTCCCACGTGATACCCACGTGACTGACACGTGACTCCCACGTGATTCCAACGTGATTCCCTCGTGATCCCCACGTGATTGACACGTGGTTCCCACGTTACTCCCCCGTGATTCCCACGTGATTGACAGGTGATTCCCTCGTGAGTCTCATGTTATTGACACGTGATTCGCTCGTGATTCCAACGTGACTCCCTCGTGATTCCCACGTTATTGACACGTGATTCCCACGTTATTCCCACGTGATTCCCACGTGATACCCACGTGATTGACACGTGATTCCCACGTGATTGACATGTGATTCCAATGTGATTGACACGTGATTCCCACGTGACTGACACGTGAGTCCCACGTGATTCCCAGGTGATTCGCACGTGATTACCACGTGATTGACAGGTGATTCCCAAGTGATTCCCGTGTGATTCCCACGTGATTGACACGTAATTCCCACTTGATTCTCACGTGATTGACACGTGATTCCCACGTGATTCCACGTGATTGACACATGATTCCCAAGTGATTCCCACGTGATTCCCACGTGATTCCCACGTGATTCTCACATGATTTCCACGTGATTGACACCTGATTCCCACGTGATTTCCACGTGATTGACACGTGATTCCCACGTGAATGATACGTAGTTCCCACGGGATTCCCACGTGATTCCCACGTGATTCCCACGTGATTGTCACGTGATTCCCATGTGATTCCCACGTGATTGACACGTGACTCCCACGTGATTTCCACGTGATTCCAACGTGATTGACACGTGATTCCCAAATGATGCCCACGTGATTCCCACGTGATTCACTCGTGATTGACACGTGATTCCCACATGATTGACACGTGATTCCCCGGTGATTCCCACGTTATTGACACGTGATTCCCACGTGATTCCCACGTGATTCCCACGTGATTCTCACATGATTGACACGTTACTCCCACGTGATTCCCACGTGATTGACATGTGATTCCCAAGTGATTCCCGTGTGATTCCCACGTGATTGACACGTGATTCCCACGTGATTCCCACGTGATTGACACGTAATTCCCACTTGATTCTCACGTGATTGACACGTGATTCCCACGTGATTCCACGTGACTGACACGTGATTCTCATGTGATTCCCACGTGATTCCCACTTGATTCCCACGTGATTCTCACGTGATTCCCACGTGATTGACACGTGATTCCAAAGTGATTCCCACGTGATACCCAGGTGATTGACACGTGATTCCCACGTGATTCCCACGTGATTGACACGTGATTCCCACGTGATTCCCACGTGATACCCAGGTGATTGACACGTGATTCCCACGTGATTCCCACGTGATTGACACGTGATTCCCACGTGATTCCCACGTGATATCCATGTGATTGACACGTGATTCCCAGGCGATTCCCACGTGATTCCCACGTGATTGACACGTGATTCCTACCTGATTCCCACTTGATTGACACGTGATTCCCACGTGATTCCCACGTGAATTACAGGTGATTCCCACATCATTCCCATGTGATTCCCACGTGATTGACACGTGATTCCCACGTGATTCCCACGTGATATCCAAGTGATTGACACGTGATTCCCATGCGATTCCCCCGAGATTCCCACGTGATTGACACATGATTCCTACGTTCTTCCCACGTGATTGACGCATGATTCCCATGTGATTCCCATGTGATTCGCACGTGATTCCCACGTTATTGACATGTGATTCCCTCATGATTCCCACTCGATTCCCACGTGATTGACACGTGATTCCCACCTGATTCCCAGTGACTGACACGTGATTCTCACGTGATTGACACGTGATTCCCACGTGAGTCCCACGTGATTCCCTCGTGATTTCCACGTGATTGACACGTGGTTCCCACGTTATTACCCCGTGATTCCCACGTGATTGACACGTGATTCCCTCGTGAGACTCATGTGATTGACACGTGATTCGCTCGTGATTCCAACGTGACTCCCTCGTGATTCCCACGTTATTGACACGTGATTCCCACGTTATTCCCACGTGATTCCCACATGATACCCACGTGATTGACACGTGATTCCCACGTGATTGACATGTGATTCCCACGTGATTGACACGTGATTCCCACGTGATTGACACGTGAGTCCCACGTGATTCCCAGGTGATTCCCACGTGATTCCCACGTGATTGACATGTGATACCCAAGTGATTCCCGTGTGATTCCCACGTGATTGACACTTGATTCCCACTTGATTCTCACGTGTTTGACACGTGATTCCCACGTGATTCCACGTGATTGACACGTGATTCCCACGTGATTCTCACGTGATTCCCACGTGATTGACAAGTGATTCCCAAGTGATTCCCACGTGATACCCACGTGATTGACACGTGATTACCACGTGATTCCAACGTGTTTCCCACGTGATTTCCACGTGATGCGCACGTAATTCCCACGTGATTGACACGTGATTCCCATGTGATTCCCACGTGATTCCAACGTGATTCACACGTGATTCCCAAGTGATTCCCACGTGATTCCCACGTGATACCCAGGTGATTGAAACGTGATTCCCACGTGATTCCCACGTGATTGACACGTGATTCCCACGTGATATCCACGTGATTGACACGTGATTCCCAGGCGATTCCCACGTGATTCCCACGTGATTGACACGTGATTCCTACGTGATTCCCACTTGATTGACACGTGATTCCCACGTGATTCCCACGTGAATTACAGGTGATTCGCACATCATTCCCTTGTGATTCCCACGTGATTGACACGTGATTTCCACGTGATTCCCACGTGATTGATACGTGATTCCCACGTTATGCCCACGTGATGGACAGGTGATTCCCACGTCATTCCCACGTGATTCCCACGTGATTGACAAGTGATTGACACGTGATTCCCACGTGAATCTCACGTGATTCCCACGTGATTTCCACATGAATGACACGTGATTCCCATGTGCTTCCCACGTGATACCCACGTGATTGACACGTGACTCCCAGGTGATTCCAACGTGATTCCCTCGTGATCCCCACGTGATGCGCACGTGATGCCCACGTGATTGATACGTGATTCCCACGTGATTGACACGTGATTCCCAAGTGATTCCCACGTGATTGACACGTGATTCCCTAGTGATTCCCAAATGATTGACACGTGATTCCCTCGTGATTTCCACATGAATGACACGTGATTACCACGTGATTCCCACGTGATTCCCACGTGATTCCCACGTGATACCCACGTGACTGACACGTGACTCCCACGTGATTCCAACGTGATTCCCTCGTGATCCCCACGTGATTGACATGTGGTTCCCACGTTACTCCCCCGTGATTCCCACGTGATTGACAGGTGATTCCCTCGTGAGTCTCATGTTATTGACACGTGATTCGCTCGTGATTCCAACGTGACTCCCTCGTGATTCCCACGTTATTGACACGTGATTCCCACGTTATTCCCACGTGATTCCCACGTGATACCCACGTGATTGACACGTGATTCCCACGTGATTGACATGTGATTCCAATGTGATTGACACGTGATTCCCACGTGACTGACACGTGAGTCCCACGTGATTCCCAGGTGATTCGCACGTGATTACCACGTGATTGACAGGTGATTCCCAAGTGATTCCCGTGTGATTCCCACGTGATTGACACGTAATTCCCACTTGATTCTCACGTGATTGACACGTGATTCCCACGTGATTCCACGTGATTGACACATGATTCCCAAGTGATTCCCACGTGATTCCCACGTGATTCCCACGTGATTCTCACATGATTTCCACGTGATTGACACCTGATTCCCACGTGATTTCCACGTGATTGACACGTGATTCCCACGTGAATGATACGTAGTTCCCACGGGATTCCCACGTGATTCCCACGTGATTCCCACGTGATTGTCACGTGATTCCCATGTGATTCCCACGTGATTGACACGTGACTCCCACGTGATTTCCACGTGATTCCAACGTGATTGACACGTGATTCCCAAATGATGCCCACGTGATTCCCACGTGATTCACTCGTGATTGACACGTGATTCCCACATGATTGACACGTGATTCCCCGGTGATTCCCACGTTATTGACACGTGATTCCCACGTGATTCCCACGTGATTCCCACGTGATTCTCACATGATTGACACGTTACTCCCACGTGATTCCCACGTGATTGACATGTGATTCCCAAGTGATTCCCGTGTGATTCCCACGTGATTGACACGTGATTCCCACGTGATTCCCACGTGATTGACACGTAATTCCCACTTGATTCTCACGTGATTGACACGTGATTCCCACGTGATTCCACGTGACTGACACGTGATTCTCATGTGATTCCCACGTGATTCCCACTTGATTCCCACGTGATTCTCACGTGATTCCCACGTGATTGACACGTGATTCCAAAGTGATTCCCACGTGATACCCAGGTGATTGACACGTGATTCCCACGTGATTCCCACGTGATTGACACGTGATTCCCACGTGATTCCCACGTGATACCCAGGTGATTGACACGTGATTCCCACGTGATTCCCACGTGATTGACACGTGATTCCCACGTGATTCCCACGTGATATCCATGTGATTGACACGTGATTCCCAGGCGATTCCCACGTGATTCCCACGTGATTGACACGTGATTCCTACCTGATTCCCACTTGATTGACACGTGATTCCCACGTGATTCCCACGTGAATTACAGGTGATTCCCACATCATTCCCATGTGATTCCCACGTGATTGACACGTGATTCCCACGTGATTCCCACGTGATATCCAAGTGATTGACACGTGATTCCCATGCGATTCCCCCGAGATTCCCACGTGATTGACACATGATTCCTACGTTCTTCCCACGTGATTGACGCATGATTCCCATGTGATTCCCATGTGATTCGCACGTGATTCCCACGTTATTGACATGTGATTCCCTCATGATTCCCACTCGATTCCCACGTGATTGACACGTGATTCCCACCTGATTCCCAGTGACTGACACGTGATTCTCACGTGATTGACACGTGATTCCCACGTGAGTCCCACGTGATTCCCTCGTGATTTCCACGTGATTGACACGTGGTTCCCACGTTATTACCCCGTGATTCCCACGTGATTGACACGTGATTCCCTCGTGAGACTCATGTGATTGACACGTGATTCGCTCGTGATTCCAACGTGACTCCCTCGTGATTCCCACGTTATTGACACGTGATTCCCACGTTATTCCCACGTGATTCCCACGTGATACTCACGTGATTGACACGTGATTCCCACGTGATTGACATGTGATTCCCACGTGATTGACACGTGATTCCCACGTGATTGACACGTGAGTCCCACGTGATTCCCAGGTGATTCCCACGTGATTCCCACGTGATTGACATGTGATACCCAAGTGATTCCCGTGTGATTCCCACGTGATTGACACTTGATTCCCACTTGATTCTCACGTGTTTGACACGTGATTCCCACGTGATTCCACGTGATTGACACGTGATTCCCACGTGATTCTCACGTGATTCCCACGTGATTGACAAGTGATTCCCAAGTGATTCCCACGTGATACCCACGTGATTGACACGTGATTACCACGTGATTCCAACGTGTTTCCCACGTGATTTCCACGTGATGCGCACGTAATTCCCACGTGATTGACACGTGATTCCCATGTGATTCCCACGTGATTCCAACGTGATTCACACGTGATTCCCAAGTGATTCCCACGTGATTCCCACGTGATACCCAGGTGATTGAAACGTGATTCCCACGTGATTCCCACGTGATTGACACGTGATTCCCACGTGATATCCACGTGATTGACACGTGATTCCCAGGCGATTCCCACGTGATTCCCACGTGATTGACACGTGATTCCTACGTGATTCCCACTTGATTGACACGTGATTCCCACGTGATTCCCACGTGAATTACAGGTGATTCGCACATCATTCCCTTGTGATTCCCACGTGATTGACACGTGATTTCCACGTGATTCCCACGTGATTGATACGTGATTCCCACGTTATGCCCACGTGATGGACAGGTGATTCCCACGTCATTCCCACGTGATTCCCAGTGATTTACACGTGATTCCTACGTGATTCCCATGTGATTGACGCATGATTCCCACGTGATTCCCATGTGATTCCCACGTGATTCCCTCGTGATACACACGTGATTGACCCGTGAATCGCACGTGATTCCCACGTTATTTACATGTGATTCCCTCGTGATTCCCACGCGATTCCCACGTGATTGACACGTGATTCCCACGTGATTGACACGTGATTCCCACGTGATTCCCACGTGATACCCACGTGATTGACACGTGATTCCCACGTGATACCCACGTGATTGACACGTGATTCCCACGTGATTCCCACGTGAGTCCCACGTGATTCCTACGTGATTCCCACGTGATTGACACGTGATTCCCAAGTGATTCCCGTGTGATTCCCACGTGATTGACACGTGATTCCCAAGTGATTCCCATGTGATTCCCACATGATTGACACATCATTCCCAAGTGATTCCCATGTGATTCCCACGTAATTGACACGTGATTACCACGTGATTCCCATGCGATTCCCACGTGATTGACACGTGATTCCCACGTGATTCCCACGTGATTGATACGTGATTCCCACGTTATTCCCACGTGATGAACAAGTGATTCTTACGTGATTCCCACGTGATTCCCACGTGATTGACACGTGATACCCACATGATTCCAATGTGATTCCCACGTGATTGACACGTGATTCCCACGTGATTCCCACGTGATACCCACGTGATTGACAGGTGATTCCCACGTGATTCCCACGTGATACCCACGTGATTGACACGTGATTCCCACGTGATTCACACGTGATTGACACGTGATTCCCACGTGATTCCCTCGTGATTCCCACGTGATTGACACGTAATTCCCATGTGATTCCCACGTGATTCCCACGTGTTTCCCACGAGATTGACACGTGATTCCCACGTGATTCCCACGTCATTGACAGGTGATTCCCACGTGATTCCCACTTGATTGACACGTTATTCCCAAGTGATTCCCACGTGATTCACTCGTGATTGACACGTGACTTCCACATGATTCCCACGTGATGGACACGTGATTCCCAAGTGATTATCACGTGATTAACATGTGATTCCCACGTGATTCCCAAGTGACTCCCACGTGATTCCCACATGATTGACACGTGATTCCCACGTGATTCCCACGTGATTGACGCATGATTCCCACGTGATTCCCACGTGATTCCCACATGATTGACACGTGACTCCCACGTGATTCCCACGTGATTGACACGTGATTCCCACGTGATTCCCACGTGATTTCCACGTGATTGACACGTGATTCCCACGTGATGCCCACGTGATTGACACGTGATTCCCACGTGAATGATACGTAGTTCCCACGGGATTCCCACGTGATTCCCACGTGATTCCCACGTGATTGACACGTGATTCCCACGTGATTCCCACGTGATTGACACGTGATTCCCACGTGATTTCCACGTGATTCCAACGTGATTGACACGTGATTCCCAAATGATTCCCACGTGATTTCCACGTGATTCACTCGTGATTGACACGTGATTCCCACATGATTCCCACGTGATTGACACGTGATTCCCCGGTGATTCCCACGTGATTGACACGTGATTCCCACGTGATTCCCACGTGATTGACAAGTGATTGACACGGGATTCCCACGTGAATCTCACGTGATTCCCACGTGATTTCCACATGAATGACACGTGATTCCCATGTGATTCCCACGTGATACCCACGTGATTGACACGTGACTCCCAGGTGATTCCAACGTGATTCCCTCGTGATCCCCACGTGATGCCCACGTGATGCCCACGTGATTGATACGTGATTCCCACGTGATTGACACGTGATTCCCAAGTGATTCCCACGTGATTGACACATGATTCCCTCGTGATTCCCAAGTGATTGACACGTGATTCCCTCGTGATTTCCACATGAATGACACGTGATTACCACGTGATTCCCACGTGAGTCCCACGTGATTCCTACGTGATTCCCACGTGATTGACACGTAATTCCCAAGTGATTCCCGTGTGATTCCCACGTGATTGACACGTGATTCCCAAGTGATTCCCATGTGATTCCCACATGATTGACACATCATTCCCAAGTGATTCCCATGTGATTCCCACGTAATTGACACGTGATTACCACGTGATTCCCATGCGATTCCCACGTGATTGACACGTGATTCCCACGTGATTCCCACGTGATTGATACGTGATTCCCACGTTATTCCCACGTGATGAACAAGTGATTCTTACGTGATTCCCACGTGATTCCCACGTGATTGACACGTGATACCCACATGATTCCAATGTGATTCCCACGTGATTGACACGTGATTCCCACGTGATTCCCACGTGATACCCACGTGATTGACAGGTGATTCCCACGTGATTCCCACATGATACCCACATGATTGACACGTGATTCCCACGTGATTCACACGTGATTGACACGTGATTCCCACGTGATTCCCTCGTGATTCCCACGTGATTGACACGTAATTCCCATGTGATTCCCACGTGATTCCCACGTGTTTCCCACGAGATTGACACGTGATTCCCACGTGATTCCCACGTCATTGACAGGTGATTCCCATGTGATTCCCACTTGATTGACACGTTATTCCCAAGTGATTCCCACGTGATTCACTCGTGATTGACACGTGACTTCCACATGATTCCCACGTGATGGACACGTGATTCCCAAGTGATTATCACGTGATTAACATGTGATTCCCACGTGATTCCCAAGTGACTCCCACGTGATTCCCACGTGATTGACACGTGATTCCCACGTGATTCCCACGTGATTGACGCATGATTCCCACGTGATTCCCACGTGATTCCCACATGATTGACACGTGACTCCCACGTGATTCCCACGTGATTGACACGTGATTCCCACGTGATTCCCACGTGATTTCCACGTGATTGACACGTGATTCCCACGTGATGCCCACGTGATTGACACGTGATTCCCACGTGAATGATACGTAGTTCCCACGGGATTCCCACGTGATTCCCACGTGATTCCCACGTGATTGACACGTGTTTCCCACGTGATTCCCACGTGATTGACACGTGATTCCCACGTGATTTCCACGTGATTCCAACGTGATTGACACGTGATTCCCAAATGATTCCCACGTGATTTCCACGTGATTCACTCGTGATTGACACGTGATTCCCACATGATTCCCACGTGATTGACACGTGATTCCCCGGTGATTCCCACGTGATTGACACGTGATTCCCACGTGATTCCAACGTGATTGACACGTGATTCCCAAATGATTCCCACGTGATTCCCCGGTGATTCCCACGTGATTGACACGTGATTCCCACATGATTCCCACGTGATTGACACGTGATTCCCCGGTGATTCCCACGTGATTGACACGTGATTCCCACGTGATTCCCACGTGATATCCATGTGATTGACACGTGATTCCCAGGCGATTCCCACGTGATTCCCACGTGATTGACACGTGATTCCTACCTGATTCCCACTTGATTGACACGTGATTCCCACGTGATTCCCACGTGAATTACAGGTGATTCCCACATCATTCCCATGTGATTCCCACGTGATTGACACGTGATTCCCACGTGATTCCCACGTGATATCCAAGTGATTGACACGTGATTCCCATGCGATTCCCCCGAGATTCCCACGTGATTGACACATGATTCCTACGTTCTTCCCACGTGATTGACGCATGATTCCCATGTGATTCCCATGTGATTCGCACGTGATTCCCACGTTATTGACATGTGATTCCCTCATGATTCCCACTCGATTCCCACGTGATTGACACGTGATTCCCACCTGATTCCCAGTGACTGACACGTGATTCTCACGTGATTGACACGTGATTCCCACGTGAGTCCCACGTGATTCCCTCGTGATTTCCACGTGATTGACACGTGGTTCCCACGTTATTACCCCGTGATTCCCACGTGATTGACACGTGATTCCCTCGTGAGACTCATGTGATTGACACGTGATTCGCTCGTGATTCCAACGTGACTCCCTCGTGATTCCCACGTTATTGACACGTGATTCCCACGTTATTCCCACGTGATTCCCACGTGATACCCACGTGATTGACACGTGATTCCCACGTGATTGACATGTGATTCCCACGTGATTGACACGTGATTCCCACGTGATTGACACGTGAGTCCCACGTGATTCCCAGGTGATTCCCACGTGATTCCCACGTGATTGACATGTGATACCCAAGTGATTCCCGTGTGATTCCCACGTGATTGACACGTGATTCCCACTTGATTCTCACGTGTTTGACACGTGATTCCCACGTGATTCCACGTGATTGACACGTGATTCCCACGTGATTCTCACGTGATTCCCACGTGATTGACACGTGATTCCCAAGTGATTCCCACGTGATACCCACGTGATTGACACGTGATTACCACGTGATTCCAACGTGTTTCTCACGTGATTTCCACGTGATGCGCACGTAATTCCCACGTGATTGACACGTGATTCCCATGTGATTCCCACGTGATTCCAACGTGATTCACACGTGATTCCCAAGTGATTCCCACGTGATTCCCACGTGATACCCAGGTGATTGAAACGTGATTCCCACGTGATTCCCACGTGATTGACACGTGATTCCCACGTGATATCCACGTGATTGACACGTGATTCCCAGGCGATTCCCACGTGATTCCCACGTGATTGACACGTGATTCCTACGTGATTCCCACTTGATTGACACGTGATTCCCACGTGATTCCCACGTGAATTACAGGTGATTCGCACATCATTCCCTTGTGATTCCCACGTGATTGACACGTGATTTCCACGTGATTCCCACGTGATTGATACGTGATTCCCACGTTATGCCCACGTGATGGACAAGTGATTCCCACGTCATTCCCACGTGATTCCCACGTGATTTACACGTGATTCCTACGTGATTCCCATGTGATTGACGCATGATTCCCACGTGATTCCCATGTGATTCCCACGTGATTCCCTCGTGATACACACGTGATTGACCCGTGAATCGCACGTGATTCCCACGTTATTCACATGTGATTCCCTCGTGATTCCCACGCGATTCCCACGTGATTGACACGTGATTCCCACGTGATTGACACGTGATTCCCACGTGATTCCCACGTGATACCCACGTGATTGACACGTGATTCCCACGTGATACCCACGTGATTGACACGTGATTCCCACGTGATTCCCACGTGAGTCCCACGTGATTCCTACGTGATTCCCACGTGATTGACACGTGATTCCCAAGTGATTCCCGTGTGATTCCCACGTGATTGACACGTGATTCCCAAGTGATTCCCATGTGATTCCCACATGATTGACACATCATTCCCAAGTGATTCCCATGTGATTCCCACGTAATTGACACGTGATTACCACGTGATTCCCATGCGATTCCCACGTGATTGACACGTGATTCCCACGTGATTCCCACGTGATTGATACGTGATTCCCACGTTATTCCCACGTGATGAACAAGTGATTCTTACGTGATTCCCACGTGATTCCCACGTGATTGACACGTGATACCCACATGATTCCAATGTGATTCCCACGTGATTGACACGTGATTCCCACGTGATTCCCACGTGATACCCACGTGATTGACAGGTGATTCCCACGTGATTCCCACGTGATACCCACGTGATTGACACGTGATTCCCACGTGATTCACACGTGATTGACACGTGATTCCCACGTGATTCCCTCGTGATTCCCACGTGATTCCCACGTGATACCCACCTGATTGACAGGTGATTCCCACGTGATTCCCACGTGATTCCCACGTGATTGACACGTGATTCCCACGTGATTCCCACGTGATTGACGCATGATTCCCACGTGATTCCCACGTGATTCCCACATGATTGACACGTGACTCCCACGTGATTCCCACGTGATTGACACGTGATTCCCACGTGATTCCCACGTGATTGACACGTGATTCCCACGTGATGCCCACGTGATTGACACGTGATTCCCACGTGAATGATACGTAGTTCCCACGGGATTCCCACGTGATTCCCACGTGATTCCCACGTGATTGACACGTGATTCCCACGTGATTCCCACGTGATTGACACGTGATTCCCACGTGATTTCCACGTGATTCCAACGTGATTGACACGTGATTCCCAAATGATTCCCACGTGATTTCCACGTGATTCACTCGTGATTGACACGTGATTCCCACATGATTCCCACGTGATTGACACGTGATTCCCCGGTGATTCCCACGTGATTGACACGTGATTATCACGTGATTCCCACGTGATTGACAAGTGATTGACACGTGATTCCCACGTGAATCTCACGTGATTCCCACGTGATTTCCACATGAATGACATGTGATTCCCATGTGATTCCCACGTGATACCCACGTGATTGACACGTGACTCCCAGGTGATTCCAACGTGATTCCCTCGTGATCCCCACGTGATGCCCACGTGATGCCCACGTGATTGATACGTGATTCCCACGTGATTGACACGTGATTCCCAAGTGATTCCCACGTGATTGACACGTGATTCCGTCGTGATTCCCAAGTGATTGACACGTGATTCCCACGTGATTTCCACATGAATGACACGTGATTCCCACGTGATTCCCACGTGATTCCCACGTGATACCCCCGTGACTGACACGTGACTCCCACGTGATTCCAACGTGATTCCCTCGTGATCCCCACGTGATTGACACGTGGTTCCCACGTTACTCCCCCGTGATTCCCACGTGATTGACAGGTGATTCCCTCGTGAGTCTCATGTTATTGACACGTGATTCGCTCGTGATTCCAACGTGACTCCCTTGTGATTCCCACGTTATTGACACGTGATTCCCACGTTATTCCCACGTGATTCCCACGTGATACCCACGTGATTGACACGTGATTCCCAAGTGATTGACATGTGATTCCAACGTGATTGACACGTGATTCCCACGTGACTGACACGTGAGTCCCACGTGATTCCCAGGTGATTCCCACGTGATTCCCACGTGATTGACACGTGATTCCCACGTGATACCCACGTGATACCCACGTGATTCCCACGTGATTGACACGTGATTCCCACGTGATTCCCACGTGATATCCAAGTGATTGACACGTGATTCCCATGCGATTCCCCCGAGATTCCCACGTGATTGACACATGATTCATACGTTCTTCCCACGTGATTGACGCATGATTCCCATGTGATTCCCATGTGATTCGCACGTGATTCCCACGTTATTGACATGTGATTCCCACCTGATTCCCAGTGACTGACACGTGATTCTCACGTGATTGACACGTGATTCCCACGTGAGTCCCACGTGATTCCCTCGTGATTTCCACGTGATTGACACGTGGTTCCCACGTTATTCCCCCGTGATTCCCACGTGATTGACACGTGATTCCCTCGTGAGACTCATGTGATTGACACGTGATTCGCTCGTGATTCCAACGTGACTCCCTCGTGATTCCCACGTTATTGACACGTGATTCCCACGTTATTCCCACGTGATTCCCACGTGATACCCACGTGATTGACACGTGATTCCCACGTGATTGACATGTGATTCCCACGTGATTGACACGTGATTCCCACGTGATTGACACGTGAGTCCCACGTGATTCCCAGGTGATTCCCACGTGATTCCCACGTGATTGACATGTGATTCCCAAGTGATTCCCGTGTGATTCCCACGTGATTGACACGTGATTCCCACTTGATTCTCACGTGTTTGACACGTGATTCCCACGTGATTCCACGTGATTGACACGTGATTCCCACGTGATTCCCACGTGATTCTCACGTGATTCCCACGTGATTGACACGTGATTCCCAAGTGATTCCCACGTGATACCCACGTGATTAACACGTGATTACCACGTGATTCCAACGTGTTTCCCACGTGATTTCCACGTGATGCGCACGTGATTCCCACGTGATTGACACGTGATTCCCATGTGATTCCCACGTGATTCCAACGTGATTCACACGTGATTCCCAAGTGATTCCCACGTGATTCCCACGTGATACCCAGGTGATTGAAACGTGATTCCCACGTGATTCCCACGTGATTGACACGTGATTCCCACGTGATATCCACGTGATTGACACGTGATTCCCAGGCGATTCCCACGTGATTCCCACGTGATTGACACGTGACTCCCAGGTGATTCTCACGTGTTTGACACGTGATTCCCACGTGATTTCCACATGAATGACACGTGATTCCCATGTGATTCCCACGTGATACCCACGTGATTGACACGTGACTCCCAGGTGATTCCAACGTGATTCCCTCGTGATCCCCACGTGATTCCAACGTGATTCACACGTGATTCCCAAGTGATTCCCACGTGATTCCCACGTGATACCCACGTGATTGACACGTGACTCCCAGGTGATTCCAACGTGATTCCCATGTGATTCCCACGTGATTCCAACGTGATTCACACGTGATTCCCAAGTGATTCCCACGTGATTCCCACGTGATACCCAGGTGATTGAAACGTGATTCCCACGTGATTCCCACGTGATTGACACGTGATTCCCACGTGATATCCACGTGATTGACACGTGATTCCCAAGTGATTCCCGTGTGATTCCCACGTGATTGACACGTGATTCCCACTTGATTCTCACGTGTTTGACACGTGATTCCCACGTGATTTCCACATGAATGACACGTGATTCCCATGTGATTCCCACGTGATACCCACGTGATTGACACGTGACTCCCAGGTGATTCCAACGTGATTCCCTCGTGATCCCCACGTGATGCGCACGTGATGCCCACGTGATTGATACGTGATTACCACGTGATTGACACGTGATTCCCACGTGATTCCCACGTGATTGACACGTTATTCCCAAGTGATTCCCACGTGATTCACTCGTGATTGACACGTGACTTCCACATGATTCCAACGTGATGGACACGTGATTTCCAAGTGATTATCACGTGATTAACATGTGATTCCCACGTGATTCCCACGTGACTCCCACGTGATTCCCACGTGATTGACACGTGATTACCACGTGATTCCCACGTGATTGACGCATGATTCCCACGTGATTCCCACGTGATTGACACGTGATTCCCACGTGATTACCACGTGACTCCCACATGATTCCCACGTGATTGTCACGTGATTCCCACGTGATTCCCACATTATTGACACGTGACTCCCACGTGATTCCCACGTGATTGACACGTGATTCCCACGTGATTCCCACGTGATTGACACGTGATTCTCACGTGAATGATACGTAGTTCCCACGGGATTCCCACGTGATTCCCACGTGATTCCCACGTGATTGACACGTGATTCCCATGTGATTCCCACGTGATTGACACGTGATTCCCACGTGATTTCCACGTGATTCCAACGTGATTGACACGTGATTCCCAAATGATTCCCACGTGATTCCCACGTGATTCACTCGTGATTGACACGTGATTCCCACATGATTCCCACGTGATTGACACGTGATTCCCCGGTGATTCCCACATGATTGACACGTGATTCCCACGTGATTCCCACGTGATTGACACGTGATTGACACGTGATTCCCACGTGAATCTCACGTGATTCCCACGTGATACCCACGTGAGTCCCACGTGATTGACACGTGATTCCCACGTGATTGACACGTGATTCCCTCGTGATTCCCAAGTGATTGACACGTGATTCCCTCGTGATTTCCACATGAATGACACGTGATTCCCACGTGATTCCCACGTGATTCCCACGTGATTCCCACATGATTGACACGTTACTCCCACGTGATTCCCACGTGATTGACACGTGATTCCCTCGTGATTCCCACGTGATTGACACGTGATTCCCACTTGATTCTCACGTGATTGACACGTGATTCCCACGTGATTCCACGTGATTGACACGTGATTCTCATGTGATTCCCACGTGATTCCCACTTGATTCCCAAGTGATTCTCACGTGATTCCCACGTGATTGACACGTGATTCCAAAGTCATTCCCACGTGATACCCACGATATTGACACGTGATTATCACGTGATTTCAACGTGTTTCCCACGTGATCCCCACGTGATGCGCACGTGATTCCCACGTGATTGACAGGTGATTACCACGTGATTCCCACGTGATACCCACGTGATTGACATGTGATTCCCACGTGATTGACACGTGATTCCCACGTGATGGACACGTGAGTCCCACGTGATTCCCAGGTGATTCCCACGTGATTCCCACGTGATTGACATGTGATTCCCAAGTGATTCCCGTGTGATTCCCACGTGATTGACACGTGATTCCCACTTGATTCTCATGTGATTGACACGTGATACCCACGTGATTGACACGTGATTCCCACGTGATTCTCACGTGATTCCCACGTGATACCCAGGTGATTGAAACATGATTCCCACGTGATTCCCACGTGATTGACACGTGATTCCCAAGTGATTCCCACGTGATTCCCACGTGATACCCAGGTGATTGAAACGTGATTCCCACGTGATTCCCTCGTGATTGACACGTGATTCCCACGTGATATCCACGTGATTGACACGTGATTCCCAGGCGATTCCCACGTGATTCCCACGTGAATTACAGGTGATTCCCACATCATTCCCATGTGATTCCCACGTGATTGACACGTGATTTCCACGTGATTCCCACGTGATTGATACATGATTCCCACGTTATGCCCACGTGATGGACAAGTGATTCCCACGTCATTCCCACGTGATTCCCACGTGATTTACACGTGATTCCTACGTGATTCCCATGTGATTGACGCATGATTCCCACGTGATTCCCATGTGATTCCCACGTGATTCCCTCGTGATACACACGTGATTGACCCGTGAATCGCACGTGATTCCCACGTTATTCACATGTGATTCCCTCGTGATTCCCACGCGATTCCCACGTGATTGACACTTGATTCCCACGTGATTGACACGTGATTCCCACGTGATTCCCACGTGATACCCACGTGATTGACACGTGATTCCCACGTGATACCCACGTGATTGACACGTGATTCCCACGTGATTCCCACGTGAGTCCCACGTGATTCCTACGTGATTCCCACGTGATTGACACGTGATTCCCAAGTGATTCCCGTGTGATTCCCACGTGATTGACACGTGATTCCCAAGTGATTCCCATGTGATTCCCACATGATTGACACATCATTCCCAAGTGATTCCCATGTGATTCCCACGTAATTGACACGTGATTACCACGTGATTCCCATGCGATTCCCACGTGATTGACACGTGATTCCCACGTGATTCCCACGTGATTGATACGTGATTCCCACGTTATTCCCACGTGATGAACAAGTGATTCTTACGTGATTCCCACGTGATTCCCACGTGATTGACACGTGATACCCACATGATTCCAATGTGATTCCCACGTGATTGACACGTGATTCCCACGTGATTCCCACGTGATACCCACGTGATTGACAGGTGATTCCCACGTGATTCCCACGTGATTCCCACGTGATTGACACGTGATTACCACGTGAAGCCACGTGATTCCCACGTGATACCCACGTGATTGACACGTGATTCCCACGTGATTCACACGTGATTGACACGTGATTCCCACGTGATTCCCTCGTGATTCCCACGTGATTGACACGTAATTCCCACGTGATTCCCACGTGATTCCCACGTGTTTCCCACGAGATTGACACGTGATTCCCACGTGATTCCCACGTCATTGACAGGTGATTCCCACGTGATTCCCACGTGATTGACACGTTATTCCCAAGTGATTCCCACGTGATTCACTCGTGATTGACACGTGACTTCAACATGATTCCCACGTGATGGACACGTGATTCCCAAGTGATTATCACGTGATTAACATGTGATTCCCACGTGATTCCCAAGTGACTCCCACGTGATTCCCACGTGATTGACACGTGATTCCCACGTGATTCCCACGTGATTGACGCATGATTCCCACGTGATTCCCACGTGATTCCCACATGATTGACACGTGACTCCCACGTGATTCCCACGTGATTGACACGTGATTCCCACGTGATTCCCACGTGATTGACACGTGATTCCCACGTGATGCCCACGTGATTGACACGTGATTCCCACGTGAATGATACGTAGTTCCCACGGGATTCCCACGTGATTCCCACGTGATTCCCACGTGATTGACACGTGATTCCCACGTGATTCCCACGTGATTGACACGTGATTCCCACGTGATTTCCACGTGATTCCAACGTGATTGACACGTGATTCCCAAATGATTCCCACGTGATTTCCACGTGATTCACTCGTGATTGACACGTGATTCCCACATGATTCCCACGTGATTGACACGTGATTCCCCGGTGATTCCCACGTGATTGACACGTGATTCCCACGTGATTCCCACGTGATTGACAAGTGATTGACACGTGATTCCCACGTGAATCTCACGTGATTCCCACGTGATTCCCACGTGATACCCCCGTGACTGACACGTGACTCCCACGTGATTCCAACGTGATTCCCTCGTGATCCCCACGTGATTGACACGTGGTTCCCACGTTACTCCCCCGTGATTCCCACGTGATTGACAGGTGATTCCCTCGTGAGTCTCATGTTATTGACACGTGATTCGCTCGTGATTCCAACGTGACTCCCTCGTGATTCCCACGTTATTGACACGTGATTCCCACGTTATTCCCACGTGATTCCCACGTGATACCCACGTGATTGACACGTGATTCCCAAGTGATTGACATGTGATTCCAACGTGATTGACACGTGATTCCCACGTGACTGACACGTGAGTCCCACGTGATTCCCAGGTGATTCCCACGTGATTACCACGTGATTGACAGGTGATTCCCAAGTGATTCCCGTGTGATTCCCACGTGATTGACACGTGATTCCCACTTGATTCTCACGTGATTGACACGTGATTCCCACGTGATTCCACGTGATTGACACGTGATTCCCACGTGATTCCCACGTGATTCCCACGTGATTCTCACATGATTTCCACGTGATTGACACCTGATTCCCACGTGATTTCCACGTGATTGACACGTGATTCCCACGTGAATGATACGTAGTTCCCACGGGATTCCCACGTGATTCCCACGTGATTCCCACGTGATTGACACGTGATTCCCATGTGATTCCCACGTGATTGACACGTGATTCCCACGTGATTTCCACGTGATTCCAATGTGATTGACACGTGATTCCCAAATGATTCCCACGTGATTCCCACGTGATTCACTCGTGATTGACACGTGATTCCCACATGATTCCCACGTGATTGACACGTGATTCCCCGGTGATTCCCACGTGATTGACACGTGATTCCCACGTGATTCCCACGTGATTCCCACGTGATTCTCACATGATTGACACGTTACTCCCACGTGATTCCCACGTGATTGACATGTGATTCCCAAGTGATTCCCGTGTGATTCCCACGTGATTGACACGTGATTCCCACGTGATTCCCACGTGATTGACACGTAATTCCCACTTGATTCTCACGTGATTGACACGTGATTCCCACGTGATTCCACGTGATTGACACGTGATTCTCATGTGATTCCCACGTGATTCCCACTTGATTCCCACGTGATTCTCACGTGATTCCCACGTGATTGACACGTGATTCCAAAGTGATTCCCACGTGATACCCACGTGATTGACACTTGATTAGCACGTGATTTCAACGTGTTTCCCACGTGATCCCCACGTGATGCGCACGTGATTCCCACGTGATTGACACGTGATTCCCACGTGATTCCCACGTGATTGACACGTGATTCCCATGTGATTCCCACGTGATATCCACGTGATTGACACGTGATTCCCAGGCGATTCCCACGTGATTCCCACGTGATTGACACATGATTCCTATGTATTTCCCACGTGATTGCCACGTGATTCCCACGTGATTCCCACGTGAATTACAGGTGATTCCCATGTGATTCCCATGTGATTCCCACGTGATTGACACGTGATTTCCACGTGATTCCCACGTGATTGATACGTGATTCCCACGTTATTCTCACATGATGGACAAGTGATTCCCACGTGATTCCCATGTGATTCCCACGTGATTCCCTCGTGATACACACGTGATTGACCCGTGAATCGCACGTGATTCCCACGTTATTCACATGTGATTCCCTCGTGATTCCCACGCAATTCCCACGTGATTGACACGTGATTCCCACGTGATTGACACGTGATTCCCACGTGATTGACACGTAATTCCCACGTGATTCCCACGTGATTCCCACGTGTTTCCCACGAGATTGACACGTGATTCCCACGTGATTCCCACGTGATTGACACGTGATTCCCACGTGATACCCAGGTGATTGACACGTGATTCCCACGTGATTCCCACGTGATTGACACGTGATTCCCACGTGATTCCCACGTGATATCCACGTGATTGACACGTGATTCCCAGGCGATTCCCACGTGATTCCCACGTGATTGACACGTGATTCCTACGTGATTCCCACTTGATTGACACGTGATTCCCACGTGATTCCCACGTGAATTACAGGTGATTTCTACATCATTCCCATGTGATTCCCACGTGATTGACACGTGATTTCCACGTGATTCCCACGTGATTGATACGTGATTCCCACGTTATGCCCACGTGATGGACAAGTGATTCCCAAGTCATTCCCACGTGATTCCCACGTGATTTAAACGTGATTCCTACGTGATTCCCATGTGATTGACGCATGATTCCCACGTGATTCCCATGTGATTCCCACGTGATTCCCTCGTGATACACACGTGATTGACCCGTGAATCGCTCGTGATTCCCACGTTATTCACATGTGATTCCCTCGTGATTCCCACGCGATTCCCACGTGATTGACACGTGATTCCCACGTGAATGACACGTGATTCCCACGTGATTCCCACGTGATTCCCACGTGATTGACACGTGATTCCCACGTGATACCCACGTGATTGACACGTGACTCCCACGTGATTCCAACGTGACTCCCTCGTGATCCCCACGTGATGCGCACGTGATGCCCACGTGATTGACACGTGATTGATACGTGATTCCCACATGATTCCCACGTGATGGACTCGTGATTCCCAAGTGATTCCCATGTGATTCCCACGTGATTGACACGTGATTCCCACGTGATTCCCACGTGATACCCACGTGATCGACACGTGATTCCCACGTGATTGACACGTGATTCCCAAGTGGTTCCCATGTGATTCCCACGTGATTGACACGTGATTCCCACGTGATTCTCACGTGATACCCACGTGATACCCACGTGATTGACACGTGATTCCCTCGTGATTGACACGTGATTCCCACGTGATTCCCTCGTGATTCCCAAGTGATAGACACGTGATTCCCTCGTGATTTCCACATGAATGACACGTGATAACAACGTGATTCCCATGTGATTCCCACGTTATTCACATGTGATTCCCTCGTGATTCCCACGCGATTCCCACGTGATTGACACGTGATTCCCACGTGATTCCCACGTGATTGACACGTGATTCCCAAGTGATTCCCATTTGATTCCCAGGTGATTGACACGTGATTCCCAAGTGATTCCCATGTGATTCCCACATGATTGACACGTCATTCCCAAGTGATTCCCATGTGATTCCCACGTAATTGACACGTGATTCCCACGTGATTCCCACGTGATTCCCACGTGATTGACACGTGATTCCCACGTGATTGACACGTGACTGACACCGGATTCTCACGTGATTGACACGTGATTCCCACGTGAGTCCCACGTGATTCCTACGTGATTCCCACGTGATAGACACGTGGTTCCCACGTTATTCCCCCGTGATTCCCACGTGATTGACACGTGATTCCCTCGTGAGTCTCATGTGATTGACACGTGATTCGCTCGTGGTTCCAACGTGACTCACTCGTGATTCCCACGTTATTGACACGTGATTCCCACGTGATTCCCACGTGATTCCCACGTGATACCCACGTGATTGACACGTGATTCCCACGTGATTGACATGTGATTCCCACGTGACTGACACGTGATTCCCACGTGATTGACACGTGAGTCCCACGTGATTTCCAGGAGATTCCCACGTGATTCCCACGTGATTGACACGTGATTCCCACGTGATTCACACGTGATCGACACGTGATTCCCACTTGATTCTCACGTGATTGACACGTGATTCCCACGTGATTCCCACGTGATTCCCACGTGATTCCAACGTGATTGACACGTGATTCCCAAGTGATTCCCATGTGATTCCCACGTGATTGACACGTGATTCCCATGTGATACCCACGTGATTGACACGTGATTCCCACGTGATTGACACGTGATTCCCACGTGATTCCCACGTGATATCCAAGTGATTGACACGTGATTCCCATGCGATTCCCCCGAGATTCCCACGTGATTGACACATGATTCATACGTTCTTCCCACGTGATTGACGCATGATTCCCATGTGATTCCCATGTGATTCGCACGTGATTCCCACGTTATTGACATGTGATTCCCACCTGATTCCCAGTGACTGACACGTGATTCTCACGTGATTGACACGTGATTCCCACGTGAGTCCCACGTGATTCCCTCGTGATTTCCACGTGATTGACACGTGGTTCCCACGTTATTCCCCCGTGATTCCCACGTGATTGACACGTGATTCCCTCGTGAGACTCATGTGATTGACACGTGAATCGCTCGTGATTCCAAAGTGACTCCCTCGTGATTCCCACGTTATTGACACGTGATTCCCACGTTATTCCCACGTGATTCCCACGTGATACCCACGTGATTGACACGTGATTCCCACGTGATTGACATGTGATTCCCACGTGATTGACACGTGATTCCCACGTGATTGACACGTGAGTCCCACGTGATTCCCAGGTGATTCCCACGTGATTCCCACGTGATTGACATGTGATTCCCAAGTGATTCCCGTGTGATTCCCACGTGATTGACACGTGATTCCCACTTGATTCTCACGTGTTTGACACGTGATTCCCACGTGATTCCACGTGATTGACACGTGATTCCCACGTGATTCCCACGTGATTCTCACGTGATTCCCACGTGATTGACACGTGATTCCCAAGTGATTCCCACGTGATACCCACGTGATTAAAACGTGATTACCACGTGATTCCAACGTGTTTCCCACGTGATTTCCACGTGATGCGCACGTGATTCCCACGTGATTGACACGTGATTCCCATGTGATTCCCACGTGATTCCAACGTGATTCACACGTGATTCCCAAGTGATTCCCACGTGATTCCCACGTGATACCCAGGTGATTGAAACGTGATTCCCACGTGATTCCCACGTGATTGACACGTGATTCCCACGTGATATCCACGTGATTGACACGTGATTCCCAGGCGATTCCCACGTGATTCCCACGTGATTGACACGTGATTCCTACGTGATTCCCACTTGATTGACACGTGATTCCCACGTGATTCCCACGTGAATTACAGGTGATTCCCACATCATTCCCATGTGATTCCCACGTGATTGACACGTGATTTCCACGTGATTCCCACGTGATTGATACGTGATTCCCACGTTATGCCCACGTGATGGACAAGTGATTCCCACGTCATTCCCACGTGATTCCCACGTGATTGACACGTGATTGACACGTGATTCCCACGTGATTCCCACGTGATTGACACGTGATTCCCACGTGAGTCCCACGTGATTCCTACGTGATTCCCACGTGATTGACAGGTGATTCCCAAGTGATTCCCATGTGATTCCCACGTGATTGACACGTGATTCCCAAGTGATTCCCATGTGATTCCCACATGATTGACACATCATTCCCAAGTGATTCCCATGTGATTCCCACGTAATTGACACGTGATTACCACGTGATTCCCATGCGATTCCCACGTGATTGACACGTGATTCCCACGTGATTCCCACGTGATTGATACGTGATTCCCACGTTATTCCCACGTGATGAACAAGTGATTCTTACGTGATTCCCACGTGATTCCCACGTGATTGACACGTGATACCCACATGATTCCAATGTGATTCCCACGTGATTGACACGTGATTCCCACGTGATTCCCACGTGATACCCACCTGATTGACAGGTGATTCCCACGTGATTCCCACGTGATTCCCACGTGATTGACACGTGATTTCCACGTGAAACCACGTGATTCCCACGTGATTCCCATGTGATTGACACGTGATTCCCACGTGATTCCCACGTGATTGACACGTGATTCCCATGTGAATGACACGTGATTGATGCATGATTCCCACGTGATTCCCACGTGATTCCCACGTGATTACCACGTAATTCTCACGAGATTCCCATGTGACTCCCACATGATTCCCATGTGATTCGCACGTGATTGCCACGTTACTCCCAGGTGATTCCCACTTGATTCCCACGAGATTGACATGTGATTCCCAAGTAATTCCCACGTGATTCCCATGTGATTGACACGTGATTCAAACGTGATTCCCTCGTGATTCCCACGTGATTCCCACGTGATTGACACGTGATTCACAAGTGATTTCCACATGATTCCCACGTGATTCCCACTTGATTGACACGTGATTTCCTCGTGATTCCCACGTGATTGACACGTGATTCGCACGTGATTGACACGTGATTCACAAGTGATCTCCACATGATTCCCAGGTGATTCCCACTTGATTGACACGTGATTTCCACGTGATTCCCACGTGATTTCCACGAGATTCCCACGTGATTGACATGTGATTCACAAGTGATTTCCACATGATTCCCACGTGATTCCCACGTGAATGACACGTGATTCCCACGTGATTGACACGTGATTCCCAGGTGATAAACACTTGATTCCCACGTGATTCCCACGTGATAGACACGTGATTCCCACGTGATTCCCACGTGATTCCCTCGTGATTGATACGTGATTCCCACGTGATTCCCCCTTGATTGACACGTGATTCCCACGTGATTCCCACGGGATTGACACGTGATTCCCACGTGATTCCCAAGTGAATGTCACGTGATTCCCACGTGATTCCCACGTGATTCCCACGTGATTCCCACGTGAATTCCACGTGATTGACACGTGATTCCCACGTGTTTCCCACGTGATTCCCACGTGATTCCCACGTGATTGACAAGTCATTCCAACGTGATTCCCACGTGATTCCAACGTGATTGACACGTGATTCCCAGATGATTCCCACGTGATGCCTACGTGATTTCCACGTGATTGACACGTGATTCCCACATGATTTTCACGTGATTCACACTTGATTCCCACGTGATTCCCACGTGATTCCCACGGGATTCCCACGTGATTGACAAGTCATTCCAACGTGATTCCGACGTGATTCCAACGAGATTGACATGTGATTCCCAGATGATTCCCACAAAATGCCTACGTGATTTCCACGTGATTGACACGTGATTCCCACGTGATTGACACGTGATTCCAATGTGTTTCCCATGTGATTGACACGTGATTCCCACGTGATACCCACGTGACTGACACGTGATTCCCACGTGAATCCCAAGTGATTCTCACGTGATTGACACCTGATTCCCACCTGATTCCCACGAGATTCCCACGTGATTCACACTTGATTCCCACGTGATTCACACGTAATTCCAAAGTGATTCCACGTGATTGACTCGTGATTCCCACGTGATTCCCATGTGATTGACACATGATTCCCAAATGGTTCCCATGTGATGTCCACGTGATTCCCACGTGATTGACACGTGGTTCCCACGTGATTCCCACGTGATTGCCACGTGATTCCCACGTTATTGACACGTGATTCCCACGTGATTGAAACGTGATTCCCACGTTATTCCCACGTGATTCCCACGTGATTGACACGTGATTCCCACGTCATGCCCACGTGATTGACACATGATTCCCACGTGATTTCCACGTGATTGTCACGTGATTCCCACGTGAATCCCACGTGATTCTCACGTGATTGACACCTGATTCCCACCTGATTCCCATGATATTCCCAAGTGATTCCCACGGGATTGACACGTGATTCCACGTGATTCCCACTGGATTCCAACGTGAATTTCACGTGATTGACACGTGATTCCCACGTGATTCCCACGCGATTGACACGTGATTCCCACGTGATTCCCACGAGATTCCCACGTGATTTTCACATGATTCACACTTGATTTCCACGTGACTCCCACGTGATTCCCAGGTGATTGATGCAAGATTCCCATGTGATTCCCACGTGATTGCAACGTTATTCCCACGTGATTTCCACGTGATTGACACGTGATTCCCACGTGATTCCCACGTGATTTCCAAGAGATTGACATGTGATTCCCACGGAATTCCCACGTGATTCCCACGTGACTTACACGTGATTCAAACGTGATTCCCTCGTGTCTCCCACGTGACTCCCACGTGACTCCCACGTGATCTCCAAATGATTTTCACGTCATTCCCACGGGATGCCCACCTGATTCCCACATGATTGACACGTGATTCCCACGTGATTCCCTCGTGATTCCCACGTGACTGACAAGTGATTCCCTGGTGATTCCCACGTGATTGACACGAGATTCCCACGTTATTCCCACGTGATTGACACGTGATTCCCACGATATTCCCAAGTTATTCCCACGTGATTGACACGTGATTCCACGTGATTCCCACTTGATTCCAACGTGAATTTCACGTGATTGACACGTGACTCCCACGTGATTGACACATGATTGACACATGATTCCCTCGTGATTGACACGTGACTCCCACGTGATTCCCAGGTGATTCCCTCGTGATTGACACGTGATTCCCACGAGATACACATGTTATTCCCACTGGATTCCCACGTGATTCCCACGTGATTGACACGTGATTCAAACGTGATTCCCACGTGTTTCCCACGTGATTCCCAAATGATTGTCACGTCATTCCCACAGGATGCCCACGTGATTCCCAAGTGATTGACACGTGATTCCCACGTGATTCCCTAGTGATTACTACATGATTGACATGTGATTACCAGGAGATTCCCACGTGATTCGCACGTGATTCCCACGCGATTGACACGTGATACCCACGTGATTCCCACGTGATTTTCACGTGATTCACACTTGATTCCTACGTGATTCCCACGTGATTCCCACGTGATTCCCACGTGATTGACACTTGATTCCCACGTGATTCTCACGTGATTCCCAGGTGATACCCACGTGATTGAAACGTGATTCCCACCTGATACCCACGTGATTGACACGTGATTCCCACGTGATGCCCAGGTGATTCCCTCGTGATTGACATGTGATTCCCACGTGATTCCTACGTGATTGACACCTGATTCCCACGTGATTGCCAAGTGATTCCCAAGTGATTGACACGTGATTTCTACGTGATTCCCACGTGAGTCCCACGTGATTGCCACGTTATTCCCACGTGATTCCCACGTGATTCCCACGAGATTGACATGTGATTCTCACTGGATTCCCACGTGATACCCACGTGATTGACACGTGATTCAAACGAGATTCCCACGTGATTCCCACGTGATTGACACGTAATTCCCACGTGATTGACACGTGATTCCCACGTGATTCCCAGGTGATTCTATCGTGATTCCCACGTGATTGACACGTGATTCCCACGTGACTCCCACGTGACTCCCACGTGATTCCCAAATGATTGTCACGTCATTCCCACGGGATGCCCACGTGATTCCCACGTGATTGACATGTGATTCCCACGTGATTCCCTAGTGATTACCACGTGATTGACATGTGATTCCCAGGAGATTCCCACGTGATTCCCATGTGATTTTCACGTGATTCACACTTGATTCCCACGTGATTCCCACGTGATTCCCACGTGATTGACACTTGATTCCCACATGATTCCCACGTTAATCCAACGTGATTGACACGAGATTCCCAAATGATTCCCACGTGATTCCCACGTGATTGAGATGTGATTCCCACGTGATTCCCACGTGATTTCCAGGTGATTTTCACGTGATTTACACTTGATTCCCACGTGATTCCCACGTGATAACCACCTGAATGACACATGATTCCCACGGGATTCCCACGTGATTGACAAGTCATTCCAACGTGATTCCGACGTGATTCCAACGAGATTGACATGTGATTCCCAGATGATTCCCACAAAATGCCTACGTGATTTCCACGTGATTGACACGTGATTCCCACGTGATTGACACGTGATTCCAATGTGTTTCCCATGTGATTGACACGTGATTCCCACGTGATACCCACGTGACTGACACGTGATTCCCACGTGAATCCCAAGTGATTCTCACGTGATTGACACCTGATTCCCACCTGATTCCCACGAGATTCCCACGTGATTCACACTTGATTCCCACGTGATTCACACGTAATTCCAAAGTGATTCCACGTGATTGACTCGTGATTCCCACGTGATTCCCATGTGATTGACACGTGATTCCCAAATGGTTCCCATGTGATGTCCACGTGATTCCCACGTGATTGACACGTGGTTCCCACGTGATTCCCACGTGATTGCCACGTGATTCCCACGTTATTGACACGTGATTCCCACGTGATTGAAACGTGATTCCCACGTTATTCCCACGTGATTCCCACGTGATTGACACGTGATTCCCACGTCATGCCCACGTGATTGACACATGATTCCCACGTGATTTCCACGTGATTGTCACGTGATTCCCACGTGAATCCCACGTGATTCTCACGTGATTGACACCTGATTCCCACCTGATTCCCATGATATTCCCAAGTGATTCCCACGGGATTGACACGTGATTCCACGTGATTCCCACTGGATTCCAACGTGAATTTCACGTGATTGACACGTGATTCCCACGTGATTCCCACGCGATTGACACGTGATTCCCACGTGATTCCCACGAGATTCCCACGTGATTTTCACATGATTCACACTTGATTTCCACGTGACTCCCACGTGATTCCCAGGTGATTGATGCAAGATTCCCATGTGATTCCCACGTGATTGCAACGTTATTCCCACGTGATTTCCACGTGATTGACACGTGATTCCCACGTGATTCCCACGTGATTTCCAAGAGATTGACATGTGATTCCCACGGAATTCCCACGTGATTCCCACGTGACTTACACGTGATTCAAACGTGATTCCCTCGTGTCTCCCACGTGACTCCCACGTGACTCCCACGTGATCTCCAAATGATTTTCACGTCATTCCCACGGGATGCCCACCTGATTCCCACATGATTGACACGTGATTCCCACGTGATTCCCTCGTGATTCCCACGTGACTGACAAGTGATTCCCTGGTGATTCCCACGTGATTGACACGAGATTCCCACGTTATTCCCACGTGATTGACACGTGATTCCCACGATATTCCCAAGTTATTCCCACGTGATTGACACGTGATTCCACGTGATTCCCACTTGATTCCAACATGAATTTCACGTGATTGACACGTGACTCCCACGTGATTGACACATGATTGACACATGATTCCCTCGTGATTGACACGTGACTCCCACGTGATTCCCAGGTGATTCCCTCGTGATTGACACGTGATTCCCACGAGATTCACATGTTATTCCCACTGGATTCCCACGTGATTCCCACGTGATTGACACGTGATTCAAACGTGATTCCCACGTGTTTCCCACGTGATTCCCAAATGATTGTCACGTCATTCCCACAGGATGCCCACGTGATTCCCAAGTGATTGACACGTGATTCCCACGTGATTCCCTAGTGATTACTACATGATTGACATGTGATTACCAGGAGATTCCCACGTGATTCGCACGTGATTCCCACGCGATTGACACGTGATACCCACGTGATTCCCACGTGATTTTCACGTGATTCACACTTGATTCCTACGTGATTCCCACGTGATTCCCACGTGATTCCCACGTGATTGACACTTGATTCCCACGTGATTCTCACGTGATTCCCAGGTGATACCCACGTGATTGAAACGTGATTCCCACCTGATACCCACGTGATTGACACGTGATTCCCACGTGATGCCCAGGTGATTCCCTCGTGATTGACATGTGATTCCCACGTGATTCCTACGTGATTGACACCTGATTCCCACGTGATTGCCAAGTGATTCCCAAGTGATTGACACGTGATTTCTACGTGATTCCCACGTGAGTCCCACGTGATTGCCACGTTATTCCCACGTGATTCCCACGTGATTCCCACGAGATTGACATGTGATTCTCACTGGATTCCCACGTGATACCCACGTGATTGACACGTGATTCAAACGAGATTCCCACGTGATTCCCACGTGATTGACACGTAATTCCCACGTGATTGACACGTGATTCCCACGTGATTCCCAGGTGATTCTATCGTGATTCCCACGTGATTGACACGTGATTCCCACGTGACTCCCACGTGACTCCCACGTGATTCCCAAATGATTGTCACGTCATTCCCACGGGATGCCCACGTGATTCCCACGTGATTGACATGTGATTCCCACGTGATTCCCTAGTGATTACCACGTGATTGACATGTGATTCCCAGGAGATTCCCACGTGATTCCCATGTGATTTACACGTGATTCACACTTGATTCCCACGTGATTCCCACGTGATTCCCACGTGATTGACACTTGATTCCCACGTGATTCCCACGTGAATCCAACGTGATTGACACGAGATTCCCAAATGATTCCCACGTGATTCCCACGTGATTGAGATGTGATTCCCACGTGATTCCCACGTGATTTCCAGGTGATTTTCACGTGATTTACACTTGATTCCCACGTGATTCCCACGTGATAACCACCTGAATGACACATGATTCCCACGTGATTCTCACGTGATTCCCAGGTGATTCCCACGTGATTGAAACGTGATTGCCACGTGATTCCCACGTGAATGACATGTGATTCCCACGTGATTCCCACGTGATTCCCACGTGATTGACACGTGATTCCCACGAGATTCCCAAGTGATTCCCACGTGATTGACAAGTGATCCCACGTGATTCCCACGTGAATTCCACGTGATTGACACGTGATTCCCACGTGATTCTCACGTGATTCCCACGTCAATGACACGTGATTCCCACGTGATTCCCACGTGATTTCCACGTGGTTGACAAGTGAATTCCACGTGATTGACACGTGATTCCCACGTGATTCCCACGTGATTCCCACGTGATTTCCACGTGATTGACACGTGAATCCCACGTGATTGACACGTGATTCGCACGTGATTACCACATGATTCCCTCGTGATGCCCACGTGATGCCCACGTGATTGACACGTGATTCCCTCGAGATAGACACGTGATTCCCACGTGATTCCCAGGTGATTCCCTCTTGATTGACATGTGATTCCCACGTGATTCCCACGTGATTGACACGTGATTCCCAAGTGATTGCCACGTGATTCCCACGTGAATGACATGTGATTCCCACGTGACTCCCAAGTGACTCCCACGTGATTCCCAAATTATTGTCACGTCATTCCCACGGGATGCCCACCTGATTCCCACATGATTGACACGTGATTCCCACGTGATTCCCTCGTGATTCCCACGTGACTGACACGTGATTCCCAGGTGATTCCCACGTGATTCCCACGAGATTCGCACGTTATTCCCACGTGATTGACACGTGATTCCCACGATATTCCCAAGTGATTCCCACGTGATTGACACGTGATTCCACGTGATTCCAACTTGATTCCAACGTGAATTTCACGTGATTGACACGTGATTCCCATGTGATTGACACGTGATTGACACGTGCTTCCCTCGTGATTGACACGTGATACCCACGTGATTCCCAAGTGATTGACACGTGATTTCTACGTGATTCCCACGTGAGTCCCACGTGATTGCCACGTTATTCCCATGTGATTCCCACGTGATTGACACGTGATTACCACGTGATTCCCACGTGATTCCAACGTGATTGCCACATGATTCCCAAATGATTCCCACATGATGCCCACATGATGCCCACGTGATTGACACGTGATTCCCACGTGATTCCCACGTGATTGTCACGTGATTCCCACGTGATTCCCACATGATTGACACGTGATTCCCACGTGATTCCCTCGTGATTCCCACGTGACTGCCAAGTGATTCCCAGGTGATTCCCACGTGATTCCCACGAGATTCCCACGTTATTCCCACCTTATTGACATCTGATTCCCACGTGATTCCCACGTGATTCCCACGTGAATGGCACATGATTCCCATGAGATTCCCACGTGATTCCCACGTGATTCTCACCTGATTGACACGTGATTCCCACGTGATTCCCACGTGAATGGCACATGATTCCCATGAGATTCCCACGTGATTCCCTCGTGATTCCACGTGAATGACACGTGATTCCCACGTGATTCCCATGTGATTCCCACGTGATTGACACGTGATTCCCACGTGATTCCCATGTGATTCCCACGTGATTGACACGTGATTCTCACCTGAATTACACGTGATTCCCACGTGATTGACGCATTATTCCCACGTGATTCCCACGTGATTCCCATGTGATTCCCACGTGATTGACGCGTGATACCCACGTGATTCCCACGTGTTTCCCACGTGATTCCCACGTGATTCTCACGTGATTCCACGTGATTGACACGTGATTCCCACGTGATTCTCACGTGATTCCCATGTGGTCCCACATGATTTCCACGTGATTGCCACTTGATTCCCACCTGATTCCCACGAGATTCACACGGTATTGCCACGTTATTCCCACGTGATTCCCACATGATTGACATGATTTTCTCCTGTGATTCACATGTGAATGACACGTGATTCCCATGTGATTTTTACGTGATTGACACGTGATTTAAATGTGATTCCCACGTGATTCCCACGTTATTCCCATGTGATTCACACTTGATTCCCACGTGTTTCCCACGTGATTCTCACGTGATTCCCACCTGATTCCCAAATGATTGTCACATCATTCCCACGGGATGCCCACGTGATTCCCACGTAATTCCCACGTTATTGACACGAGATTCCCTAGTGATTCCAACGTGATTGATACGTGATAATCACGTGATTCCCACGTGATTCCCAGGTGATTCTCACGTGATTCCCACGTGATTGACACGTGATTCCCACGTGATTCCCACGTGATTCCCACGTGATTCCCACGTGACTCCCATGTGATTCCCACGTGATTGACGCATGATTCCCACGTGATTGACACGTGATTCCCACGTGATTCTCACGTGATTCACACAATATTGACACGTGATTCCCACGTGATTCCCACGTGACTGACACGTGATTCCCACGTGATTGACACGTGATTCCCACGTGATACCAACGTGATTGACACGTGATTCCCACGTATTTCTCACTTGATTCCCACGTGATTCCCACGTGATTGACACTTTATTCCCACACGATTCCCATGTGATTCCCACGTGATTGACACGTGAATCCCACGTGATTCCAACGTGATTGATACGTGATTACCACGTGATTCCCACGTGATTACCACGTGATTCCCACGTGAATGTCACATGATTCCCACGTGATTCCCAAGTGATTCCCACGTGATTGACACGTGATTCCCACGTGATTCCCACGTGAATGACATGTGATTCCCACGTGAATGACACGTGATTCCCTCGTGAATGACACGTGATTCCCACGTGTTTCCCATGTGCTTCCCACGTGATTGACACGTGATTCCCACATGATTCTCACGTGATTCTCTCGTGATTCCCACGTGATTCCCACGTGATTCCACATCATTTCCATGTGATTTGGAATCTTTGAACTCTGTGTTCCTCTCGAACTGTCCCATGGATGTAAGGACGCCTGTGGAGAAGTGGCAGCAAGCTAGTGCTTTCTCTAGTGTCTCCTCAGGGGCTTCAGACATCCCTTCTTCTTGTGAGATGTAATCCAGCTTGCACTCAAGCCGCGTCAGGAATTCCGGGCTGATTTCGATTCAGGGCATCTCGGGGTCAATTTCACTGGAGGCCACAAATTCAACCTCCCTCAACCAGACGTACAGCTGCGAGAAGCCTCCTCTTGTGGTGCTTGTGGACAGTTGGCATTCCTCTTGATTTGAAGCCAGGAAATCAGCTCACAACTCGAGATGATTCGGAATACACGGAGCTCTTTCTGGTTGGTGAAGTGTCTTTACGATCCCTCTCAACTTGAGACAGTGTTCCTGGGGTATCTATGGAGTGCCATCAAGGAAACCAAAGCTCCTTTCTGGATTGATGGGGAGCACGCAATTGCTCAGCATTCTGTGCAGGTGAATCGGGCCTCATCTCGCCACGAGGGGTGAGTCTCATGGTTTTTCTCGAGTTGCGGCGGCAATCTGGGGTATATTCTCGAGTTACGACGGGGATGGCCCTTCCAAACACGGGTGTGTTCAGCGACGTGAGCACTCCTGTCTAGTTGCGAGGGACCCCTCGGGAGTCTCCTCGCAGCTTGAAAGGGCCAGATTAAAACCTCTCAAAGTGAGGCGGCATACCCATTGTCCCTTTCCTGTTGCCACTGCCATCCTGGGATTCCTCTCCATTTTCGAGAGGAGTCAGGCATTGTCTCCTTTGGAATCATTGAACTCCGTGTTCCTCTCGAACTGTCCAATGGATGGGAGGCCACCTCTCTGTAAAAGGCAGGGAGCTAGGACTTCCTCTAGTGTCTCTCCAGGGGCTACAGACTTCCCTTTATCTTGTGAGATGAAATCCAGCTTGCACTAAAGTCACTTCAGGAATTCCAGCCTGATTTAGAGTCAGGGCTTCTCGGGATTGATTCCAGAGGAGGCCATAAATTCAATTTCCCTCTCCCAGACGTACAGCTGCGAGAAGCCTCCTCTTGTGGTGCGTTTGGACAGTTGGCATTCCTCTTGATTTGAAGCCAGTAAATTCGCCCTCACCTCTAGATGATTGGGGGTACACGGAGCTCTTTCTGGTTCCTGCAGTGACCTCAGGATCCCTCTGGACTTGAGTGAGTGTTCCTTGGGTATCTCTGGAGTGCCATCAAGGAAATCAAGTCTCCATTCGGGTTTGTCGTGGAGCACAGAATTGCTCTGCACGCAGTGCAGGGGAATTGGGCTTCATCTCGCGGCGAGGGGGGAGTCTCATGGTTTTTCTCGAGTTGCGGCGGGAACCTGGGGTATATTCTCGAGTTTCGGCGGGGATAGCCCTTCCAAGCTCGGCTCTGTTCCGCGACGTCAGGACTCCTGTCTAGTTGCGAGGGACCCCTCGGGGGACTCCTCGCGGCTTGAAAGGGCCATATGAACACCTCTTGAGGTGAGGCCGAAGACCCAGGTTCCCTTTCCTGTTGCCACTGGGATCCTGGGATTCCTGTCCATTTTCCAGAGGAGTCAGGCATCGTCTAATTTGGAATCATTGAACTCCGTGTTCCTCTCGAGCTTTCCAATGGATGGGAGGCTGCCTGTCGAGAACGGGCAGGGTGCAAGGGCATTCTCAAATGTTACCCCAAGGGCTTCAGACATCCCTTCATCTTTTGAGATGAAATCCAGCTTGCACTCAATTCACTGCATGAATTCCGGCCTGATTTTGAGTCAGGGCATGTCAGGGTCGATTCCGCTGGAGGCCATAATTTCATCGTCCCTCTCCCAGACGTACAGCTGCGAGAAGCCTCCTCTTGTGGTGCTTTTGGACAGTTGGCATTCCTCTTGATTTGAAGCCAGGAAATTCGCCCTCACCTCGAGATGATTGGTGGTACACGGAGCTCTTTCTGGTTCCTGCAGTGACATAAGGATCCCTCTAGACTTGAGTGAGTGTTCCTTAAGTTTCTCTGGAATGCCATCAAGGAAATCAAGTCTCCTTTCGGGTTTGTCGGGGAGCAGGGAATTGCTCTCCACGCAGGGCAGAGGCATCGAGCTTCATCTCGCGGCGAGGGGGAGTGTCATGTTATTTCTCGAGTTGCGGCGGGCACCTGGGGTATATTCTCGAGTTACGATGGGGATGGCCCTTCCAAACACGGGTGTGTTCAGCGATGTCAGGACTCCTGTCTAGTTGCCAGGCACCCCTCGGGAGTCTCCTCGCGGCTTGAAAGGGCCATAGGAAAACCTCTTGAGGTGAGGCGGCAGACCCATTGTCCCTTTCCTGTTGCCACTGGGATCCTGGGATTCCTGTCGACTTTCCAGAGGACTCAGGCATTGTCTCCTTTGGAATCATTGAACTCCGTGTTCCTCTCGAACTGTCCAATTGATGGGAAGCCGCCTCTCTAGAAAAGGCAGGGAGCTAGGGCTTTCTCTAGTGTCTCCCCAGGGGCTTCAGACATTCCTTTAACTTGTGAGATGAAATCCAGCTTACACTCAAGTCACTTCAAGAATTCTGGCCTGATTTAGAGTCAGGGCTCCTCGAGATCGATTCCAGTGGAGGGCATAAATTTAATGTCCCTCTTCCAGACGTATAGCTGCGAGAAGCCTCCTCTTGTGGGGCTTGTGATCAGTTGGCATTCCTCTTGATTTGAAGCCAGGAAATTCGCTCTCACCTCGAGATGATTGGGAGTACACGGAGCTCTTTCTGGTTCCTGCAGTGACCTCAGGATCCCTCTAGACTTGAGAGTGTGTTCCTTGAGTTCCTCTGGAGTGTCATCAAGGAAATCAAGGCTCCTTTCGGGTTTGATGGGGAGCACGGAATTGCTCTACACCCAGTGCAGGGGAATCGGTCTTCATCTCGTGGTGAGGGGCGAGTCTCATGGTTTTTCTCGAGTTGCGGCGGGTAGCAGGGGTATAACTCGAGTTTCGGCGGGGATGGTCCTTCCAAACACGGGTGTGTTCAGCGACGTCAGGACAGCTGTCTAGTTGCGAGGGACCCCACGGGAGTCTCCTCGCGGTTTGATAGGTTCATAGGAACACCTCTCGAGGTGAGGCCACAGTCCCAGGTTCCCTTTCCTGTTGTTACTGGGATCCTTGGATTCCTGTCCACTATCCAGAGGAGTCAGACATCGTCTCCTTTGGAATCATTGAACTCAGTGTTCCTCTCGAGCTGTCCAATGGATGGGAGGTCGCCTGTCGAGATCGGGCATGATGCTAGGGCATTCTCTAGTGTCTCCCCAGGGGCTTCAGACATCCCTTCATCTTGTGAGATGAAATCCAGCTTGCACTCAAGTCACTGCAGGAATTCCGGCCTGATTTCAAGTCAGGGCATATCGGGGTCGATTCCAGTGAAGGCCACAAATTCAACGTCCCTCTCGAAGACGTACAGCTGCGAGTAGCCTCCTCTGTGGTGCTTGTGGACAGTTGGTATTCCTCTTGATTTGAAGCCAGGAAAGTAGCTCTCAGCTCGATATGATTCGGAATACACGGAGCTGTTTCTGGTTGGTTAAGTGACTTTAGGATCCCTCTAGACTTGAGACAGTATCCGGGGGTTTCTCTGGAGTGCCATCAAGGAAATCAGGCTCCATTCGGGTTTGATGGGGAGGACGCATCTGCTCTGCATGCTGTTCAGGGGAATCGGGCGTCATCTCGCGTCGAGGGGGAGTCTCATGGTTATTCTCGAGTTGCGGCGGGAACCTGGGGTATATTCTCGAGTTACGACGGGGATGGACCTTCCAAACAAGGGTGTATTCAGCGATGTCAGGACTCCTGTCTAGTTCGGAGGGACCCATCTGGAGTCTCCTCGCGGCTTGAAAGGGCCATAGGAACACCTCTCGAGTTGAGGCGGCAGACACAGGTTCACATTCCGTTGCCACTGGGATCCTGGGGTCCCTGTCCATTTTCCAGAGGAGTCATGCATCGTCTCCTTTGGAATCATTGAACTCCGTGTTCCTCTCGAGCTGTCCAATTGGTGGGAGGCAGCCTCTCTAGATAAGGCAGGGAGCTAGGGCTTTCCCTAGTGTCTCCCCAGGGGCTGCTGTCATCCCTTTATCTTGTGAGATGAAATCCAGCTTGCACTCAGGTCACTGCAAGAATTCCGGCCTGATTTAGAGTCAGGGCATCTCCGGGTCGATTCCAGTGCAGGCCATAAATTCAACGTCCCTCTACCAGATGCACAGATGCGGGAAGTCTCTTCTTGTGGTGCTTGTGGACAGTTGGAATTCCTCTTGTTTTGAAGCCAGGAAATTCGCTATCACCTCGAGATTATTGGGGTTACACGGAGCTCTTTCTGGTTCCTGCAGTGACCTCAGGATCCCTCTAGACTTGAGAGAGTGTTCCTTGAGTTTCTCTGGAGTGCCATCAAGGAAATCAAGGCTCCTTTCGGGTTTGACGGGGAGCACGGAATTGCTCTGCACACAGTGCAGTGGAATCGGTCTTAATCTCGCGGCGAGTGGGGAGTATCATGGTTTTTCTCGAGTTGCAGCGGGAACCTGGGGTATATTCTCGAGTTACGACGGGGATGGACTTTCCAAACAAGGGTGTGTTCAGCGATGTCAGGACTCCTGTCTAGTTGCGAGGGAACCCACGGGAGTCTCCTCGCGGCTTGAAAGGGCCATAGGAAAACGTCTCGAGGAGAGGCCGCAGTCCCAGGTCCCTTTCCTGTTGCCACTGGGATCCTCTGATTCCCCTCCATTTTCCAGAGGAATCAGGCATCGTCTCCATTGGAATCATTGATCTCCGTGTTCCTCTCGAGCTGTCCAATTAATGGGAGGCCACCTGTCGAGAAAGGGCACGTGCTAGGGCATTCTCTTTTGTCTCCCCACGGGGTTCAGACATCCATTCATCTTGTGAGATGAAATTCAGCTTCGACTCAAGTCACTGCAGGGATTCCGTCCTGATTTCGAGTCAGGGCATCTCGCGGATGATTCCACTGGAGGCCGCAAATTCAACCTCCCTCAACCAGACGTACAGATGCGAGAAGCCTCCTCTTGTGGTGATTGTGGACAGTTGGCATTCCTCTTGGTTTGAAGCCAGGAAATCAGCTTTCAGCTCGAGATGATTCGGAATACATGGAGCTGTTTCTGGTTGGTGAAGTTACTTTAGGGTCCCTCTAGACTTGAGACAGGGTTCCTGGGGTTTCTCTGGAGTGCAATCAAGGATATTAACGTTCTTTTCGGGTTTGACGTGGAGCACGGATTTGCTCTGCACGCAGTGCAGGGGAATCGGGCTTCATCTCGCGGCGAGGGGGGAGTCTCATGGTTTTTCTCGAGTTTCGGGGGAATCCTGGGGTATATTCTCGAGTTTCGGCGGGGATGGCCCTTCCAAACACGGGTGTGTTCAGCAACGTCAGGACTCCTGTCTAGTCGCGAGGTACCCCTCGGGAGTCTCCTCGCGGCTTGAAAGGGCCATAGGAACACCTCTCTAGGTGAGGACGCAGACCCAGGTTCCCTTTACTTTTGCCACTGGGATTCTGGGATTCCTGTCCATTTTCCAGAGGAGTCAGGCATTGTCTCCTTTGGAATCATTGACCTCCGTGTTCCTCTCGAGCTGTACAGTTGATGGGAGTCCGCCTCTCTAGAAAAGGCAGGGAGCTAGGACTTTCTCTTATGTCTCCCAGGGGCTTCAGACATCCCTTTACCTTGTGAGATGAAATCAAGCTTGCACTCAAGTCACTGCAAGAATTCCGGCCGGATTTAGAGTCAGGGCATCTCGGGGTCGATTTCAATGCAGGCCATAAATTCAACTTCCCTCTCCCAGACTTGTAGCTGCGAGAAGCCTCCTCTTGTGGTGCTTGAGGACAGTTGGCAATCCTCTTGATTTGAAGCCAGGAAATTCGCTCTCACCTCGAGATGATTGCGGGAACACGGAGCTCTTTCTGGTTCCTGCAGTGACCTCAGGATCCCTCTAGACTTGAGACAGTGTTCCTGGTGTTTCGCTGGAGTGCCATCAAGGAAATCAAGGCTCCTTTCGGGTTTGATGGGGAGTACGGATTTGCTCTGCATGCAGTTTAGGGGAATCGGGCCTCATCTCGCGGCGAGGGGGGAGTGCCATGGTTTTTCTCGAGTTGCGGTGGGAACCTGGGGTATATTCTAGAGTTACAGCGGGGATGGCCCTTCCAAAAACGGGTGTGTTCAGCGACGTCAGGACTCCTGTCTAGTTGTGAGGGACACCTCGGGAGTCACCTCGTGGCTTGAAAGGGCCATAGGAACACCTCTGGAGATGAGGCCGCAGACCCAGGTTCCCTTTCCTGTTGCCACTGGGATCCTGGGATTCCTGTCCATTTTCCAGAGGAGTCAGGCATCGTCTCCTTTGGAATCATTGAACTTCCTCTTTCTCTCGAGCTGTCCAATGGATGGGAGGCCCCCTGTAGAGAAAGGGCAGGATGCTAGGGCATTCTCTAGCGTCTCCCCACGGGCTTCAGACATCCCTTCATCTTGTGAGATGAAATCCAGCTTGCACTCAATTCACTGCAGGAAGTCCGGCCTGACTTCGAGTCAGGGCATATCGGGGTCGATTCCAGTGAAGGCCACACATTCAACTTCCTTCTCCCAGACGTACAGCTGCGAGTAGCCTCCTCTTGTGATGCTTGTGGACAGTTGGCATTCCTCTTGATTTGAAGCCAAGAAAGCAGCTCTCAGCTCGAGATGTTTCGGAATACACGGAGCTGTTTCTGGTTGGTGAAGTGACTTTAGGATCCCTCTAGACTTGAGACAGTGTTCCGGGGGTTTCTCTGGAGTGCCATCAAGGAAATCAGGCTTCATTCGGGTTTGATGGGGAGCACGCAACTGCTCTGCAGGCTGTGCAGGGGAATCGGGCCTCATCTCGCGGCGAGGGGGAAGTCTCATGGTTTTTCTCGAGTTGCGGCGGGAACCTGGGGTATATTCTCGAGTTATGACGGGGATGGACCTTCCAAACAAGGGTGTATTCAGCGATGTCAGGACTCCTGTCTAGTTGGGAGGGACCCCTCGGGAGTCTCCTCGCGGCTTGAAAGGGCCATAGGAACACCTCTCGAGTTGAGGCGGCAGACACAGGTTCACTTTCCGTTGCCACTGGGATCCTGGGATCCCTGTCCATTTTCCAGAGGAATCAGGCATCGTCTCCTTTGGAATCATTGAACTCCGTGTTACTCTCGAGCTGTCCAATGGATGGGAGGCCGGCTGTCGAGAAAGGGCAGGGTGCTAGGGCATTCTCTAGTGTCTCCCCAGGGGCTTCAAACAGCCCTTCAACTTGTGAGATGAAATCGAGCTTGCCCTCAAGTCAATGCAGGAATTCCGGCCTGATTTCGAGTCAGGGAATCTCGGGGTCGATTAAACTGGAGGCCGAAAATTCAACCTCCCTCAACCAGACTTACAGCTGCCAGAAGCCTCTTCTTATGGTGCTTGTGGACAGTTGACATTCCTCTTGATTTGAAGCCAGGAAATCAGCTCTCAGCTCGAGATGATTCGGAATACACGAAGCTGTTTCTGGTTGGTGAAGTGACTTTAGAATCCCTCTAGACTTGAGACAGTGTTCCTGGGGGTTCTCTGGAGTGTCATCAAGGAAATCAAGGCTCCTTTCGGGTTTGATCGGGATCACGCAATTGCTCTGCATGCTGTGCAGGGGAGTCGGGCCTCATCTCGCGGCGAGGGGGGAGTATCTTGGTTTTTCTCGTGTTGGGGCGGTAACCTGGGGTGTATTCTCGAGTTACGACGGGGATGGACCTTCCAAACACGGGTGTGTTCAGCGACGTCAGGACACCTGTCTAGTTGCGAGGGACCCCTCGGGAGTCTCCTCGCGGCTTGAAAGGGGCATAGGAACTCCTGTCGAGGTAAGGCTGCAGACCCAGGTTCCCTTTCCTGTTGCCACTGGGATCCTGGAATTCCTGTCCATTCTCCAGAGGAGTCAGGCATGGTCTCCTTTGGAATCATTGAACTCCGTGTTCCTCTCGAGCTGTCCAATAGTTGGGAGGTCGCCTGTCGAGAACGGGCAGGGTGCTAGGGCATTCTCTAGTGTCTCCCCAGGGGCTTCAGACATCCCTTCATCTTGTGAGATGAAATCCAGCATGCACTCAAGTCACTGCAGGAATTCCGACCTGATTTCGAGTCAGGGCATCTCGGGGTCGATTCCACTGGAGGCCACAAATTCAACCTCCCTCGACCAGACGTACAGCTGCGAGAAGCCTCCTCTTGTGGTGCTTGTGGACAGTTGGCATTCCTCTTGATTTGAAGCCAGGAACTTCGCTCTCATCTCGAGATGATTGGGAGTACACGAAGCTCTTTCTGGTTCCTACAGTGAGCTCAGGATCCCTCCAGACTTTAGAGAGTGTTCCTTGAGTTTCTCTGGAGTGCCATCAAGGAAATCAAGGCTCCTTTCGAGTTTGACGGGTAGCATGGAATTGCTCTGCACGCAGTGCAGGGGAATCGTTCTTAATCTCGCGGCGATTGGGGCGTCTCATGGTTTTTCTCGAGTTGAGGCGGGAACATGGGGTATATTCTCGAGTCACGGAGGGAATTGCCCTTCCAAACACGGGTGTGTTCAGCGAGGTCAGGACTCCTGTCTAGTTGCGAGGGACACCTCGGGAGTCTCCTCGCGGCTTGAAAGGGCCATAGGAACACCTCTCGAGGTGAGGCCACAGACCCAGGTTCCCTTTCCTGTTGCCACTGGGATCCTGGGATTCCTGTCCAATTTCCAGAGGAGTCAGGCATCATTTTCTTTGGAATCATTGAACTCCGTGTTCCGCTCGAGCTGTCCAATAGACGGGAGGTCGCCTGTCGTGAACGCGCAGGGTGCTAGGGAATTCTCTAATGTCTCACCAGGGGTTTCAGACACCCCTTCATCTTGTGAGATGAAATCCAGCTTGCACTCAAGTCACTGCAGGAATTCCGGCCTGATTTCGAGTCAGGGCATCTCGGGGTCGATTCCACTGGAGGCCGAAAATTGAAAGTCCCTCAACCAGACGTATAGCTGCGAGAAGCCTCCTCTTGTGGTACTTGTGGACAGTTGGCATTCCTCTTGATTTGAAGCCAGGAAATCAGCTCTCAGCTCGAGATGATTCGGAATACCCAGAGCTGTTTCTGCTTGGTGAAGTGACTTTAGGGCACCCCAAATTTGAGACGTTGTTCCTGGGGTTTCTCTGGAGTGCCATCAAGGAAATCAAGGCTCCTCTCTGGTTTGATGTGGAGCACGCAATTGCTCTGAATGCTGAGCATGGGCATCGGGCCTCATCTCGGGGCGAGGGGGGAGTCTCATGGTTTTTGTCGAGTTGTGGCGGGAACCTGGGGTATATTCTCGAGTTACGACGGGGATGGCCCTTCCAAACACGGGTGTGTTCAGCGACGTCAGGACTCCTGCCTAGTTGCGAGGGACCACTCGGGTGTCTCCTCGCGGCTTGAAAGGCCCATAGGAACATCTCTCGAAGTGAGGCCGCAGACCCAGGTTCCCTTTACTGTTGCCACTGGGATCCTGGGATTCCTGTCCAGTTTCCAGAGGAGGCAGGCATCATCTCGTTTGGAATCATTGAACTCCGTGTTCCTCTCCAGCTGTCCAATGCATGGGAGGTCCCCTCTGTAGAAAATGCAGAGAGCTAGGGCTTTCTCTAATGTCTCCCCAGGGGCTTCAGTCATCCCTTTGTCTTGTGAGATGAAATCCAGCTTGCACTCAACTCACTGCAAGAATTCTGGCCTGAATGAGAGTCAGGGAATCTCGGGGTCGATTCCAGTGGCGGCCATAAATTCAACGTCCCTGTCCAAGACGTACAGCTGCGAGAAGCCTCCTCTTGTGGTGCTTCTGGACAGTTGGCATTCCTCTTGATTTGAAGCCAGGAAATCAGCACTCAGCTCGAGATGACTCGGAATACATGGACCTGTTTCTGGTTGGTGAAGTGACTTTAGGATCCCTCTATATTTGAGACAGTGATCCTGGGGTTTCTCTGGAGTGCCATCAAGGAAATCAAGGCTCCTTTTGGGTTTGATGGGGAGCAGACAATTGCTCTGCATGCTGTACAGGGGAATCGGGCCTCATCTCGCTGCGAGGGGGGAGTGTTCTGGTTTTTCTCGAGTTGCGGCTGAGACCTGCGGTATATTCTCAAGTTACGACGGTAATGGCCCTTCCAAACATGGGTGTGTTCAGCGACGTCAGAACTCCTCTCTAGTTGCAAGGGACTACTCAGGAGTCTCCGCGAAGATTGAAAGGGGCATAGTAAAACCTCTCCTGGTGAGATGGCAGACCCATTGTCCTTTCCTGTTGCCACTGGAATCCTGGGATTCCTGTCCATTATCCAGAGGAGTCAGGCATCGTCTCCTTTGGAATCATTGAACTCCGTGTTCCTCTCGACCTGTCAAATTGATGGGAGGCCCCTTCTCTAGAAAAGGCAGGGAGCTAGGGCTTTCTCTAATGTCTCGCCAGGGGCTTCAGACATTCCTTTATCTTGTGAGATGAAATCCAGCTTGCACTCAATCACTGCAGGAATTCCGGCCTGATTTCGAGTCAGGGCATCTCGGGGTCGATTCCACTGGAGGCCCAAATTCAACCTCTCTCAACCAGACGTACAGCTGCGAGAATTCTTCTCTTCTGGTGCATGTGGTCATTTGGCATTCCTCTTGATTTGAAGCCAGGAAATCAGCTCTCAGCTCGAGATGATTCGGAATACACGAAGCTGTTTCTGGTTGGTGAAGTGACTTTAGAATCCCTCTAGACTTGAGACAGTGTTCCTGGGGGTTCTCTGGAGTGCCATCAAGGAAATCAAGGCTCCTTTCGGGTTTCATCGGGATCACACAATTGCTCTGCATGCTGTGCAGGGGAATCTGGCCTCATCTCGCGGCGAGGGGGGAGTCTCATGGTTTTTCACGACTTGCGGCGGGAACATGGGATATATTCTCGAGTTACGACGGGGAAGGCACTTCCAAACACGGGTGTGTTCAGCGACGTCAGAACTCCTGTCTAGTTGCGAGAGACCCCTCGGGAGTCTCCTCGTGGCTTGAAAGGGCCATAGGAACACCTCTCGAGGTGAGGCCTCAGACCCTGGTTCCCTTTCCTATTGCCACTGGGATCCTGGGATTCCTGTCCATTTTCCAGAGGAGTCAGACATCGTCTCCTTTGGAATCATTGAACTCCGTGTTCCTTCGAGCTGTCCAATGGATGGGAGGCCGCCTCTCTCGAAAAGGCAGGGAGCTAGGGCTTTCTCTAGTATCTCCCCAGGGGCTGCTGTCATCCCTTTATCTTATGAGATGAAATCCAGCTTGTACTCAGGTCACTGCAAGAATTCCGGCTTGATTTAGAGTCAGGGCATCTCCGGGTTGATTCCAGTGCAGGCCATAAATTCATCGTCCCTCTCCCAGATGTACAGATGCGAGAAGTCTCTTCTTGTGGTGCTTGTGGACAGTTGGCATTCCTCTTGATTTGAAGCCAGGAAATTCGCTCTCACCTCGAGATTATTGGGGGTACACGGAGCTCTTTCTGGTTCCTGCAGTGACCTCAGGATCCCTCTAGACTTGAGAGAGTGTTCCTTGAGTTTCTTTGGAGTGCCATCAAGGAAAACAAGGCTCCTTTCAGGTTTGACGGGAAGCATGGAATTGCTCTGAACGCAGTGCAGGGGAATCGGTCTTAATCTCGCGGCGAGTGGGGAGTATCATGGTTTTTCTCGAGTTGCGGTGGGAACCTGGGGTATATTCTCGAGTTAGGACGGTGATGGACCTTCCAAACACGGGTGTGTTCAGCGACTTCAGGACTCCTGTCTGTTTGCGAGGGGTCCTCGGGAGTTTCCTCCCGGCTTGAAAGGGCCATAGGAACACCTCTCGAGGTGAGGCCGCAGACCCAGGTTCCCTTTCCTGTTGCCACTGGGATCCTGGAATTCCTGTCCATTTTCCAGAGGAGTCAGGCATCGTCTCCTTTGGAATCATTGAACTCCGTGTTCCTCTCGAGCTGTCCAATGAATGGGACGCCGCCTGTCGAGAAAGGGCAGGGTGCTAGGGAATTCTCTAGTGTCTCCCCAGGGGCTTCAGACATCCCTTCATCTTGTGAGATGAAATCCAACTTGCACTCAAGTCACTGCAGGAATTCCGGCCTGATTTCGAGTCAGGGCATTTCGGGGTGGATTCCACTGGAGTCCGCAATTTTAACCTCCCTCAACCAGACGTACAGCTGCGAGAAGCCTCCTCTTGTGGTGCTTGGGGACAGTTGGCATTCCTCTTGATTTGAAGCCAGGAACTTCGCTCTCAACTCGAGATAATTGGTAGTACACGGAGCTCTTTCTGGTTCCTACAGTGACCTCAGGATCCCTCTAGACTTGAGAGAGTGTTCCTTGAGTTTCTCTGGAGTGCCATCAAGGAAATCAAGGTTCCTTTCGGGTTTGACGGGGAGAAAGCAATTGCTCTGCACGCAGTGCAGGGGAATCAGGCTTCATATCACGGCGAGGGGGGAGTCTCATTGTTATTCTCGAGTTGCGGTATGAACCTGGGGTATATTCTCGAGTTACGGCGGGGATGGCCCTTCCAAACACGGGTATGTTCAGTGACGTCAGGACTCCTGTCTAGTTGCGAGGGACCCCTCGTGAGTCTCCTCGCGGCTTGAAAGGGCCATAGGAACACCTCTCGAGGTGAGGCCGCAGACACAGGTTCCCTTTCCTGTTGCCACTGGGATCCTGGGATTCCTGTCCATTTTCCAGAGTAGTCAGTCATCGTCTCCTTTGGAATCATTGAACTCCGTGTTCCTCTCAAGCTCACCAATGGATGGGAGGCCCCCTGTTGAGAAATGGCAGGGTGCTATGGCATTCTCTAGTGTCTCCCCAGGGGCTTCAGACATTCCTTCATCTTGTGAGATGAAATCCAGCTTGCACTCAAGTCACTGCTTGATTTCCGGCCTGATTTCGAGTCAGGGCATCTTGGGGTTGATTCCACTGGAGGCCGAAAATTCAACCTCCCTCAACCAGACATACAGCTGCGAGAAGCCTCCTCTTGTGGTGCTTTTGGACAGTTCGCATTCCTGTTGATTTGAAGCCAGGAAAGCAGCTCTCAGCTCGAGATGATTCGGAATACATGGAGCTGTCTCTGGTTGGTGAAGTGACTTTAGGATCCATCTACACTTGAGACAGTGTTCCTGGGGTTTATGTGGAGTGCCATCAAGGAAATCAGGTTCCTTTTGGGATTCATGGGGAGCACGCAACTGCTCTGCATGCTGTTCAGGGGAATCGGGCCTCATCTCGCGGCGAGGGTGGAGTCTCATGGTTTTTCTCGAGTTGCGGCAGGAACCTGGGGAATATTCTCGAGATACAACGGGGATGGACCTACCAAACAAGGGTGTATTCAGCGATGTCAGGACTCCTGTCTAGTTGCGAGGGACCCCTCGGGAGTCTCCTCGCAGCTTGAAAGGGCCATGGGAAAACCTCTCGAAGTGAGGCGGCAGACCCGTTTTCCCTTTCCTGTTGCCACTGGGATCCTGGGATTCCTGTGCATTTTCCAGAGGTGTCAGGCATCGTCTCCTTTGGAATCATTGTACTCCGTGTTCCTCTCGAGCTGTCCAATGGATGGGAGGCCGCCTCTCTAGAAAAGGAAGGGAGCTAGGGCTTTCTCTAGTGTTTCCCCAGGGGCTTCAGACATCCCTTAATCTTGTGAGATGAAATCCAGTTTGCACTCATGTCACTGCAGGAATTCCGGCCTGATTTCGAGACAGGGTATCTCGGGTTCAATTCCAGTGGAGGCCATAAATTCAACGTCCCTCTCCCAGACGTACAGCTGCAAGAAGCCTCCTCTTGTGGTGCTGTGGACAGTAGGCATTCCTCTTGATTTGAAGGCAGGAAATTCGCTCTCACCTCGGGATGATTGGGGGTACACGGAGGTCTTTGTTGTTCCTGCAGTGACCTCAGGATCCCTCTAGACTTGAGAGAGTGTTCCTTGAGTTTCTCTGGAGTGTCATTAAAAAAATCAAGGCTCCTATTGAGTTTCACGGGGAGCACTGATTTGCTCTGCATGCTGTGCAGGGGAATCGGTCCTCAACTCGTGGCGAGGGGGAGTCTCATGGTTTTCCTCGAGTTGCGGCGGGAACCTTGGGTATATTCTCGAGTTACGACGGGGCTGGCCCTTCCAAACACGGGTGTATTCAGCGAGGTCAGGACTCCTTTCTAGTTGCGAGGGAACGCTCGGGAGTCTCCTCGCAGCTTGAATGGGCCATAGGAACACCTCTCGAGGAGAGGCCGCAGACCCAGGTTCCCTATCCTGTTGCCACTGGGATCCTGGGCTTCCTGTCCATTTTCCAGAGGAGTCAGGCATCGTCTCCTTTGGAATCATTGAACTCCGTGTTCCTCTCGAGCTGTCCAATAGATGGGAGGTCGCCTGTCGAGATCGGGCAGGGTGCTAGGGCATTCTCTAGTGTCTCCCCAGGGGCTTCAGACATCCCTTCATCTTGTGAGATGAAATCCAGCATGCACTCAAGTCACTGCAGGAATTCCGGCCTGATTTCGAGTCAGGGCATCTCGGGGTCGATTCCACTGGAGGCCGCAAATTCAACCTCCCTCAAGCAGACGTACAGCTGCGAGAAGCCTCCTCTTGTGGTGCTTGTGGACAGTTGGCATTCCTCTTGATTTGAAGCCAGGAAATAAGCTCTCAGCTCGAGATGATTCGGAATACCCGGAGCTGTTTCTGGTTGGTGAAGTGACTTTAGGATCAATCTAGACTTGAGACAGTGTTCCTGGGGTTTCTCTGGAGTGCCATCAAGGAAATCAAGGCTCCTGTCGGGTTTGATATGGAGAATGCAATTGCTCTGCATGCTGTGCAGGGGAGTCGGGCCTCATCTCGCGGTGAGGGGGGAGTCTCCTCGGTTTTCTGGAGTTGCGGCGGGAACCTTGGGTATATTCTCGAGTTACGACGGGGATGGACCTCCCGAACACGGGTGTGTTCAGCGACGTCAGGACACCTGTCTAGTTGCGAGGGACCAATCGGGAGTCTCCTCGCAGCTTGAATGGGCCATAGGAACACCTGTCGAGGTAAGGCCGCAGACCCAGGTTCCCTTTCCTGTTGCCACTGGGATCCTGGGATTCCTGTCCATTTTCCAGAGGAGTCAGGCATCGTCTCCTTTGGAATCATTGAACTCCGTGGTCCTCTCGACAGGTCCAATGGATGGGAGGCCGCCTGTCGAGAATGGGCAGGGTGCTAGGACATTCTCTAGTGTCTCCTCAGGGGCTTCAGACATCCCTTCATTCTTGTGAGATGAAATGCAGCTTGCACTCAAGTCACTGGAGGAATTCCGGCCTGATTTCGAGTCAGGGCATCTCGGGGTGGATTCCACTGGAGGCCGCAAATTCAACCTCCCTCAACCAGACGTACAGCTCTGAGAAGCCTCCTCTTGTGGTGTTTGTGGACAGTTGGCATTCCTCTTGATTTGAAGCCAGGAACTTCGCTCTCACCTCGAGATGATTCGGAGTTCACGAAGCTCTTTCTGGTTCCTACAGTGAGCTCAGGATCCCTCCAGGCTTGAGAGAGTGGTAATTGACTTTCTCTGGAGTGCCATCAAGGAAATCAAGGCTCCTCTCTGATTTGATGTGGAGCACGCAATTGCTCTGCATGCTGTGCATGGGCATCGGGCCTCATCTCGCGGCGAGGGGGGAGTCTCATGGTTTTTCACGACTTGCGGCGGGAACATGGGATATATTCTCGAGTTACGACGGGGAAGTCACTTCCAAACACGGGTGTGTTCAGCGACGTCAGAACTCCTGTCTAGTTGCGAGGGACCCCTAGGGAGTCTCCTCGTGGCTTGAAAGGGCCATAGGAACACCTCTCGAGTTGAGGCCTCAGACCCTGGTTCCCTTTCCTATTGCCACTGGGATCCTGGGATTCCTGTCCATTTTCCAGAGGAGTCAGACATCGTCTCCTTTGGAATCATTGAACTCCGTGTTCCTCTCGAGCTGTCCAATGGATGGGAGGCCGCCTCTCTAGAAAAGGCAGGGAGCTAGGGCTTTCTCTAGTGTCTCCCCAGGGGCTTCAGACATCCCTTTATCTTGTGAGATGAAATCGAGCTTGCACTCGAGTCACTGCAAGAATTCCGGCCTGATTAAGAGTCAGGGCATCTTCGGGGTCGATTCCAGTGGAGGCATAAATTCAACGTCCCTCTCCCAGACGTACCGCTGCGAGTAGCCTCCTCCTATGGTGCTTGTGGACAGTTGGCATTCCTCTTGATTTGAAGCCAGGAAATTCGCTCTCACCTCGAGATGATTGGGGGTACACGGAGCTCTTTCTGGTTCCTGCAGTGACCTCAGGACCCCTCTAGAATTGGTAGAGTGTTCCTTGAGTTTCTCTGGAGTGCCTCAAGGAAATCAAGGCTCCTTTCGAGTTTGACGGGGTGCACGAAGTTGCTCTGCAAGCAGTGCAGGGAAATCGGGCTTCATCTCGCGGCGAGCGGGGAGTCTCATGGTTTTTCACGAGTTGCGGCGGGAACCTGGGGTATATTCTCGAGTTTCGGCGGGGATGGCCCTTCCAAACACGAGTGTGTTCAGCGACGTCAGGACTCCTGTCTAGTTGCAAGGGACCCCTCGGGAGTATCCTCGCGGCTTGAAAGGGCCATAGGAACACCTCTCGAGGTGAGGCCGCAGACCCAGGTTCCCTTTCCTGTTGCCACTGGGATCCTGGGATTCCTGTCCATTTTACAGAGGAGTCAGGCATCGTCTCCTTTGGAATCATTCACCTCCGTCTTCCTCTCTAGCTGTCCAATGGATGGGAGGCCGCCTGTCGAGAAAGGGCAGGGTGCTAAGTCATTCTGTAGTGTCTCCCCAGGGGCTTCAGATATCCCTTCATCATGTGAGATGAAATCCAGCTTACACTCAAGTCACTGCAGGAATTCCGGCCTGATTTCGAGTCAGGGCATCTCGCGGTCGATTCCACTGCAGGCCGCTAATTCAACCTCCCTCAACCAGACGTACAGCTGCGAGAAGCCTCCTCTTGTGGTGCTTGTACACAGCTGGCATTCCTCTTGATTTGAAGCCAGGAAATCAACTATCAGCTCAAGATTATTCGGAATACACGGAGCTGTTTATGGTTGGTGAAGTGACTTTAGGATGCCTCTAGACTTGAGACAGTGTTCCTGGGGTTTCTCTTGAGTGCCATCAAGGAAATCAAGGCTGCTTTTGGGTTTGATGGGGAGCACGCAATTGCTCTGCATGCTGTGTAAGGGAATCGGGCCTCATCTCATGGTGAGGATGTAGTCTCATGGATTTTCTCAAGTTGCGGCGGGAACCTGGGGTATATTCTCGAGTTACGACAGGGATGGACCTTCCAAACACCGGTGTGTTCAGCGACGTCAGGACTCCTGTCTAGTTGCGAGGGACCTCTCGGTAGTCTCCACGCGGCTTGAAAGGGCCATAGGAAAACCTCTCGAAGTGAGGCGGCAGACCCATTTTCCCTTTCCTGTTGCCACTGGGATCCTGGGATTCCTGTCGATTTTCCAGAGGAATCAGGCATCGTCTCCGTTGGAATCATTGAACTCCGTGTTCCTTTCGAGATTTCCAATAGATGGGAGGCCGCCTTTCGAGAAAGGGCAGGTTGCTAGAGCATTCTCTAGTGTCTCCCCAGGGGCTTCAGACATCCCTTCATTTTGTGAGATGAAATCTAGCTTGCCCTCAAGTCACTGCAGGGATTCCGGCCTGATTTCGAGTCAGGGCATCTCGCGGTCGATTCCACTGGAGGCCGCAAATTCAACCTCCCTCAACCAGACGTACAGATGCGAGAAGCCTCCTCTTGTGGTGCTTGTGGACAGTTGGCATTCCTCTTGATTTGAAGCCAGGAAATCAGCTTTCAGCTCGAGATGATTCGGAATACACGGAGCTGTTTCTGGTTGGTGAAGTGACTTTAGGATCCTTCTAGACTTGAGACAGTGTTCCTGGGGATTCTCTGGAGTGCCATCAAGGATATCAAGGCTCCTTTCGGTTTGATGGGGAGCACGCAATTGCTCTGCATCCTGTGCAGGGGAATCGGGCCTCTTCTCCCGTGGAGGGGGGAGTCTCATGGTTTTTCTCGACTTGCGGCGGGAACCTGGGGTATATTCTCGAGTTACGATGGGGATGGCCCTTCCAAACACGGGTGTGTTCAGCGACGTCAGGACTCCTGTCTAGTTGCGAGGGACACCTCGGGAGTCTCCTCGCGGCTTGAAAGGGCCATAGGAACACCACTCGAGGTGAGTCCGCAGACCCTGTTTCCCTTTCCTGTTGCCACTGGGATCCTGGGATTCCTGTCCATATTCCAGAGGAGTCAGGCATCGTCTCCTTTGGAATCATTGAACTTCGTGTTCCTCTCGAGCTGTCCAATGGTTGGGAGGACGCCTCTCTAGAAAAGGCAAGGAGCTAGGTCTTTCTCTAGTGTCTCCCCAGGGGCTTCATACATCCCTTTATCTTGTGAGATGAAATCCAGCTTGCACTCAAGTCACTGCAAGATTTCCGGCCTGATTTCGAGTCAGGGCATCTCGCGGTCGATTCCAGTGGAGCCCATAATTTCAACGTCCCTCTCCCAGACATACAGGTGCGAGAAGCCTCCTCCTGTGGTGCTTGTGGACAGTTGGCTTTCCTCTTGATTTGAAGCCAGGAAATTCGCTCTCACCTCAAGATGATAGGGCGTACACGGAGCACTTTCAGGTTCCTGCAGTGACCTCAGGATCCCTCTAGACTTGAGAGCTTGTTCCTTGAGTTTCTCTGCAGTGCCATCAAGGAAATCAAGGCTCCTTTCGGGTTTGACGGGTAGCACGGAATTGCTCTGCACGCAGTGCAGGGGAATCGGGCTTCATCTCGTGGCGAGGGGGGAATCTCATGGTTTTTCTCGAGTTGCGGCGGGAACCTGTCGTATATTCACGAGTTACGTCGGGGATGGCCCTTCCTAACACGAGTGTGTTCTGCAACGTCAGGACTCCTGTCTATTTCTGAGGTACCCCTCGGGAGTCTCCTCGTGGCTTGAAAGGGCAGTAGGAAAACCTCTCGATGTGAGGCGGCAGACCCATTGTCCCTTTCCTGTTGCCACTGGGATCGTGGGGTTCCTGTCCATTTTCCAGAGGAGTCAGGCATCGTCTCCTTTGGAATCATTGAACTCCGTGTTCCTCTCGAGCTCTCCAATGGATGGGAGGCCGCCTCTCTAGAAAAGGCAGGGAGCTAGGGCTTTCTCTAGTGTCTCCCCAAGGGCTTCAGACATCCCTTTAACTTGTGAGATGAAATCGAGCTTGCACTCAAGTCACTGCAAGAATTCCGGCCTGATTAAGAGTCAGGGCATCTTCAGGGTCGATTCCAGTGGAGGCATAAATTCAACGTCCCTCTCCCAGACGTACAGCTGCGAGTAGCCTCCTCCTATGGTGCTTGTGGAGAGTTGGGATTCCTCTTGATTTGAAGCCAGGAAATCAGCTTTCAGCTCGAGATGATTCGGAATACACGGAGCTGTTTCTGGTTGGTTAAGTGACTTTAGGATCCCTGTAGACTTGAGACAGTGTTCCTGGGGATTCTCTGGAGTGCCATCAAGGAAGTCAAGGCTCCTTTCGGGTTTGATGGGGAGCACGCAATTGCTCTGCATGCTGTGCAGGGGAATCGGGCCTCATCTCCCGGCGAGGGGGGAGTTTCATGGTTTTTCTCGACTTGCGGCGGGAACCAGGGGTATATTCTCGAGTTACGACGGGGATGGCCCTTCCAAACACGGGTGTGTTCAGCGACGTCAGAACTCCAGTCTAGTTGCGAAGGACCCCTCGGGAGTCTCCTCGCGGCTTGAAAGGGCCAAAGGAACACCACTCGAGGTGAGTCCGCAGACCCTGTTTCCCTTTGCTGTAGCCACTGGGATCCTGGGATTCCTGTCCATTTTCCAGAGGAGTCAGGCATCGTCTCCTTTGGAATCATTGAACTCCGTGTTCCTCTCGACCTGTCCAATCACGTGAGAATCACATAGAATCACGTGTCAATCACATGTGAATCACAAGGGAGTCACGTGGGAATCATTTGGGAATCACGTGTCAATCACGTTGGAATCACGTGGGAATCACGTGTCAATTACGTGGGAATTACCTGGTAATCACGTGAGAATCACGTGGGAAACATGTGTCAATCAAGTGGGAATCACGTGGCAATCACGTGGGAATCAAGTGTCAATCACGTGGGAATCACGTGGGAATCACTTGTCAATCACGAGGGAGTCATGTGGGAATCACGTGGGAATTGCGTGACAATCACGTGGGAATCACGTGTCAATCACGTGGGCATCACGTGGGCATCATGTGAGAATCACGTGGGATTCACATGGGAACCACGTGCGAATCACTTGTCAATCACGTGGGAATCACGAGGGAATCACGTGTGAAAGACGTGTCAATCACGTGGGAATCACGTGGGCATCCCGTGGGAATGACGTGACAATCATTTGGGAATCACGTGGGAGTCACTTTGGAGTCACGTGGGAATCACGTGTCAATCACGTGGGAATCACGATGGAATCACGTGGAAATACGTGGGAATCACGTGTCAATCACGTGGGAATCACGTGTCAATCACGTGGGAATCACGTTTGAATCACGTGTCAATCTCGTGGGAATCACGTGGGAATCACGTGTCAATCACGTCGGAATCACGTGGGAATAAAGTGGAAATCAGGTGGCACTCACGTGGGAATCACGTAGAAATCAAATGTCAATCACGTGGGAATCACGTGGGAATCACTTGGTAATCACGTGTCAATCACGTGGGAATCCCGTGTCAATCCCGTGGGAATCACGTGGGAATCACATGTCAATAAAGAGTGAATCACCTGGGAATCACGTGTCAATCACGAGGGAATCACCTGTCAATCATATGGGCATCAGGTGGGCATCACGAGGGAATCACGTGGGAATCACGTGCGAATCACGTGTCAATCACGAGGGATTCACGTGTCAATCACGTGGAAATCACGTGGGAATCACGTGTCAATCACGTGTCAATCACATGTGAATCACAAGGGAGTCACGTGGGAATCACTTGGGAATCACGTGTCAATCACGTTGGAATCACGTGGGAATCACGTATCAATCACATGGGAATCACGTTGGAATCACGTGTCAATCACGTGGGAATCACGTGTCAATCACTTGGGAATCACGGGGGAATCACGTGTCATTCACGTGGGAATCATGTGGGAATCACCTGGGAATCACGTGTGAATCCATGGGAAACATGTGTCAATCAAGTGGGAATCACGTGGGAATCACGTGGGAATCACGTGTGAATCATTTGGGAATCACGTGTCAATCAGGTGGGAATCACGTGGGAATCACGTGGGAATCACGTGTCAATCACGTGGGAATCATTTGGGAATCACGTGTCAATCATGTTTGAATCACGTGGGAATGACGTGGGAATCACGTGTCAATCGGGTGGGAATCACGTGGGAATCACGTGGGAATCACGATGGAATTACGTGGGAATTACGTGTCAATCACATGGGACTCAAGTGGGAATCACCTGGGAATCACGGGGGAATCACGTGGGAATCACCTGGAAATCATGTGCATATCACGAGGGAATCACGTGACATTCACGTGGGAATCACGTGGGAATGACGTGTCCATCACGTGGGAATCACGTGGGAATCACGTGTCAGTCACGTGGGAATCTCGTGGGAATCAGGTGGAAATCACGTGTCAATCACGTGGAATTCACGTGGGAATCACGTGGGAATCACCTCACAATTAGGTGGAAATCACGTGGGATTCACGTGTCAATCACGTGGGAGTCACATGGGAATCGTGTGGGAATAACGTGTCAATCACGTGGGAATCACGTCTCAATCACGAGGGAATCATGTGACATTCACGTGGGAATAACGTTTGAATCATGTGGAAATCACGTGTCAATCACGTGGGAATCACCGGGGAAAAACGTGGCAAACATGTGTCAATCAAGTGGGAATCACGTGGGAATCACGTGGGAATCACGTGGGAAACACGTGGGAATCACGTGGGAATCACGTGTCATTCACGTGGGAATCACGTGGGAATCACGTGTCATTCACGGGGGAAGCACGTTGGAATCACGTGCCAATCACGTGGGAATCACCTGGGAGTCACGTGGGAATCACG